>NW_028143511.1:0-78000 GCF_977018435.1 Lepisma saccharinum
TCACACCCTGCAGAGGGTGCCTCAGTAGTCGAGCACATTCAATGGTTTAATTATGATCTCGCTTCCCGAACGTTCAAGGTTCGAGTCTTGCATGAACATTTTTCATCACTTATCCTCATCGCCACGACACGTCTGAAGAGATAGAAAATCGACCTATTTTTTTAAAAAAATATAATGTTTTCAATGAACGTTGAAGAAGAAACCAAACTAAACAAACACAATGTTAAAATTGCATTTGGAAACCTAAATAATATGCAATCGATGAGGAAGAATGCCACTGTTTATGTGTGTTTGTACTAAACGGTGTATGGTTTCAAGCACTAAGGCTGTGTCCGAAAGCTGCAAGACCATACTTGAAGCGAGCATACTTCGAGAGCATACTCGCAGTGCGGTCTTGAAGCCTGGAAGCGGAAAGCTTTCGAACTGCACTTCGACTGCAGCGCCAACACAAGTGAGGAATGCAACAAAAGTTGCTTTGAAACTAAAATTATCAAACATCGACTATATGTGCCACTCTTGTTTTCCGTGAACAACACACACATGACTCGGCGTGCAGTTTATATAACACAGCACGTTATTAATTATAGAAATATGAAAGAAATTTGCTCTTTCAAATTAATTTTCACACATTCCGCAACATGGTTTACGATCGCGGAAAAAGAAATTGTTTTCTCACTTTTAAACACTTCTCACTATAGAAGAAAGAAACCACGCATATATGAATAAAACCAATAAATAAAATTACATAGTATTTTAAAAACTTGTTTACTTACATTTCCACACAATGGAAGAACTACAACTACCAGCTGATTGAATTCAGACGTCCATTTTTTAACAAATGAAAAGCAAGCACAGATCGCAAGTGTGCACCGCTCGTGTGCTGCGTCCTCTGGTCTTGTACACTCGTTTGCTTGGCGCTTTCGAACTGCACTAGGTGACGTCACTTCCGCCAAGACTGTACTTCAAGTATGTACTTTGTACCTTTTGGACACAGCCTAAGGCTGGACACTGGAATGAAGTTGCTGAATTTTCATGGGGGAATGTTTTCGTTTATAATTGTTTCTCGTTAATATGGAGTAATAAGTAAACAACCACACAATTACCTACTAACATAACTCTTTCAACATTGTTAAAATTGTGTTTCTTTTTCTGAAAGAAGGAAGCATTATAAATTCCTAAAATCAGTCAAAACCTTATTCAAGGGAACTAACTCATGGGTGTAAAGGTAATTTCCATGCAAGGGTTATGGCTTCCACATGCCGCGGCATGTCTAGAACAATTCCCATACACACAGATTGCATTGCACCGAAAGACGGTGGCTGGTTCTGCAAACAAAGCAAGTCCCCCTTCCTTCCTTTTCATTTGCAAAGTCAAGTCCCGTTACATTCCCGTGAGGATGGTTTTAGCTGCTGCGGGTGGTGAGTGACAAGCACAAGACAACCCTCTTGTAACATCCACATCAAAGGTTATTGACTTTTCCGAAAGATTCTTCTCTGATCTGATTGGATCTTGTAGGCAAGCCTCCTGCATTCCAGAAAAGCAAACACATGTTCTAGTCGGCCGCTCGTTTCTGACCGGGCCCAGCCAACGGGTCAGCTAATTCGTTCGCGAACGAATCTTTGGAACGGATCCCAGTGCTGAACTAGTTCACAAAGAACGAATCCCAAAAATGAACGGAACTTTCCATCTCTACAGCGTTGAATAACCAAGGAAACCAATAACTAAAGCGCCAAATGGCTGCAGTGTTGCCAGATATGACGTCCGGTCGAAAGTAACCACAGACAAGTTATTTCATTTGTCTGTAGTTTAACGCATTAAACGAGTAATCTGTGGTCTTCTCCCAAATATATCTTTTGGACATTTGTGTGCTGTGCAGGATTGGCAAATTTGTGTCTATTTTTAAAAAAAGAACAAAACAAACTTTTTTTGTTTAAAACATAAAACATATTTTAAACAAAAAAAGTCAACCTTTTCCCAGTCGTTAAAGAAAAATACTCATTTTTATGAGTACAGTGGCGGCAAGGACTGTTTATTTACCTTTGGAGATAAGGTTTACCATACTGCAGGGTAGGGGTGTGCGGGACAGAATTTTTTGAGTCGGGACGGGAAAATTCTCAATTTCCCGACAAAGTCGAGAAATTTCGGGACGGGATATGTTCGAAATTTCCCAAAGCTCGTGAAATCTCGAATTCTACAAGTAATTTCCATCTTAAGTGCTTGTTTTTGCACTTCTGGTACAAAAACTATCAATTTCCGATAAGGTCCAGACATTTACAATGGAGACAACGTCGAGAATTGACGATTTTTGAAAATGACCATTTAGTACTTCCCGACTGCTTGGGATTCCGAAAAGTTGGGAATTTATTTTCCGAAAACGGGATCGGGACGGGAATTTCCCCGGATCCCGGTTCCGACTTTTTGGGATCCCACACACCTCTACTGCAGGGACAAAAGTTGGGGGTAATAGCCCCCTTTTTCCGCCACCACTGAAGTAGGTTAGGATTCATATTTATCTAAATTTCAAGCAACTAAATATTATAGAATTACTATCCTTGTCCTGGAAAAATCAGGGTGAAATATTTCCTGCTGCCTGAACAGTTTATATAGCAGAAAACAACCTGCAGTGTCATAATAGATTCTCCAGATCAATCGTATCAATCTCCTCTAAATTGAGATTTATAGCTAGCCTGAATTCATAACTCCTGTCGCCAGCCGTTGCTCTCTCAGGCATTCAAAGAATGTCACATCAGTAATTAAAAATCCTTCCTGGTCTATTGGAGTTAAGGTGCTGATCAGCTGGTATTTCAGGGCAACGACCAGGGAAGGAGGAAAGAGAACAAAATAGAGAGCACGTGTGGTGTGGGGTCTTTTGCCTTGAATCGCCGAACAAGAAGGAACTGAGGAGATTGAGCGATCGAACACGTTTCGATATGAACAGCTATCAGCGGGGAATTGTATCATCAGAGACAGACAGGTATTGTTACTTCCAACCATGTTGATCTAGACTTGAAGGTATAAATCCGAAAGCTTGTGTTTTGCCATTTCCAAGTGTGTAGTTAGTACCTCTCGCCCATTACCATTAGGCTTACCTTGAAGGGCGAGTGCTCAAATGAGGATGAATAATTAAGCGAGCTACATCACCCCCTTCAATGGTTAAGGTTCTTGGTTTGATCCCACGTACTCAGGGTAGGGTAAAGGAGGTCAAGAGTACGCACCTAACGTTTGAGGCCGTGTAAATAGTAAGGTAAATCACAGATACACATGAAAGTTTGTCACAATGTTTATTAACCCTTTAGTAATCATTGCTCAGAAATCAAAGAAAGTAACTGTAAAAGGAAAAACTACAGAAAAGATTTTATGAAAAGATAGCACATGCGTACTCTTGGACACATAGGCGGCTAAGAGTACTAAACAGGTCGTTCAAGAGTACGCATTAGCAATTATCACACACATATGGTCCATGTCCAATGTAATCAGAACACTGTTCATGCCCTCATGACACACCCCACACTGAACCCAGTCGTCAGCAAAGGACTCTCCTCACCCAGCGCAGATAGTTTCGGTTTCATCTGCAGCCGCCTGTGTGTTATCTTGTTGACGTTGCACAATCTTTAATGGCTTTTTTGTTAGTTTCTGAAGGGGTTGCTGTTTCTTGGTGCTCTGCCTATCCACTAACTTATTTTTAAAAGGTGATCCCGAGAGAATTTCAGATGACCCCCCTTTCCTAGATCCGGAAGGAGTCTTCTGTGCAGGGTTTTCTATTGGTGACAGACCCACTTCCCCTGGTTGAGACACACTGGCATTCGCCGATGGAGTAGGACAAGGTTTAGTAGACGTTGACGTTGATGGTTCGTTATCTGGGGTTCTGCCAAGCCTCCCTGGAATCAAATCTGCACCACCTCCTACGATTGGCGTAAGTGCGGTGTGAACATTAGCAGAAACATAGTCTTCTTCCGTAAAAATGTCCGGATTAAGGGGATAAATCCCCGCTCGTTCAGCTTTCTCCACGGTCATAACCCTACTGTAAGCTGCTCGAAATAATCCAGCAATGTCATATTGAGAAACAATCTCTCCTGGGTGATTCACCATCCACTTTTCGACTTCTGCTGCATAGGCAGTTTTAAGGGGGCCAAAGATTGCTACGTCCAACGGCTGGAGCTTGTGACTTGTATGAGGGGGTAGAGAAAGTAACGTGATAAAATTTTCTCGGTAATATAGAACTGCAGGTAGTGAACACTGAGATGAATGGTTGTCAACTATCAGAAGCACAGGATTTTGAGCAGTGGGTTTCACATGATAGGTGAAATGTTTGAGCCACTCAGGGAACAGATCTGCAGTCATGTAACCACTGTCTGAAATCATTGAAAGTGTTCCCGTAGGAGCATTTTTAAAGAGGGCAGGGTTCAGTCTTTTCCTTGCAAATATCATGGCAGGCGGAACAGGAAAACCAGTAGCACTGACGCAACCAACGATGGTGACCAATTGGCCACGCTCCCCTGCGGACACTTTGTAGACCGCTCGTTGTCCTTTTGGGCTGACGACTTTTGGCGACTTGGGGGCACAGTGGATATTCCTGTTTCGTCCATATTGAAGATTCTGGGAGGAGGCAGGGGCCGTTCTTCAAAACACCTGCGCAAATTGCCAAAAAAATGGTTCACATCAGTCTTGTTGAATCCCATTGCCCGACGTAAACTGCACTGTTCTGGTGTACATAGAGATAAACCTTGTCTCTTGCAGAAATTGGTTACCCAGTCTTTACCTGCTACCTTTTTTTTTCATTAAATCTTGTGTGAACGAGATGACTTTCAGCAAACTGGTAAGCGACTTGCATCAGTTTCTGCGCGTTAAGCCATAGAATCTTGCGTTGAGGTCTGTGCAATGGGCAGCTAACTCCTTTTCCTGGGTAGTGTTGAAGACCGTTTTAAATCGACCAAGGGATGATGGAACTGTTCCCTGAAATGACAAAACAAGAAAAACTCATGCACAAATGCACTTAGCACATAGGGCTAAAGTACTCTCTCCACCACACTCCAATGAATTTTAAGTGGAAAGAAACGTGTCTTGAAGACACCTCATGCTATTTGAAGTGAGCTAGCTTGTTACATTTTCGAGACATTATGCCTGATATGTTGTCCCTACAAGGTTAAGTCATGAATTACTCAAAACTACTAGGGCTAGGTAAATAATAATCTCATTTGCATTTCTGGGAATAAGAAAGTAGTAAAATGAATACTCAATTCTAAAGCATAACGTTGGCTTGCAAAGTAACTCTGCAATTCAAGGAGCCACAAAAAGTGTTCAGACTATTGCATCATCAACCTAATAGGTTACAGAAAAAAATGTGTGTGGCGTTGACGATGTGGGCATGCTTAAAACATTTTTCAATTCTGAATATCAGTAGGCTTTCAGTGGAATTTGAAGGAGGTAATCGGGTTCAATGAGAGAAAAATTTACTCCATCATAAAATACAGGGTGTGTACACCGAAATACCATATTTTTTGAGGCAGTTTAAAAATAGTAAATCTTTCTTGTATCAGGTCTGACTTGTCCGTTGGGAGCAGAAGGACTTAAAGTTTCTGCCTAATTTTTTTCAATCTGTGGTGTGCATTGGTGTTGGTGTAGTTGTCCATCGAAACCAAAATGGCATCAGTGCAGGAGAAGGCACAAACTGTGCTTTGATACGCGGAGTTTAAATCTATTGTGATGGTGCAAAGGCAGTTTCATTGTGTTTACAATAAAGCAGCACCAGACGCCAAGAGGATACAATCATGGCACAGACAGTTTCTGGACACTGGCAGCATTCTGAAGCGGCATGGAGGGGGTCGACGTGTCTCCGAAGAACAAGTTGAGAATGTCCGCCAAGCGTTCCAGCGAAGTCCACGCAAATCAATTCGTCAGGTTTCACGGGAACTTCAGATGCCACGTGCAACTGTTCATAAGGTCCTAGAAAGCGGTTGCATCTGTACGCATACAAGGTGTAGATTCTGCAGGCCATCAAGCCTGATGACAAGCAACGACGATATGTCTTTGCATGTGACATGCTTAACCGAATCGACCGGAATCCTGCCTTCTTGTCAAGTGTAATGTTTTCTGATGAGGCCACATTCCATGTCTCTGGTACTGTGAATAAGCATAACGTTAGAATTTTGGGGGTCAGAGAATCCACACAGTATCAGGAAAAAGGTTCGAGATAGCCTGAAAGTGAACGTTTGGTGTGGCCTCATGTGCGACAAGATCATTGGACCATTCTTCTTTGCTGAGGAGACTGTCACAGGAACGACGTACCTAGACATGCTGCAATTGTTTTGTTTTCCTCAGGTTGAAGACCTGCAACCAAACCTTTTGTTTCAGCAAGATGGTGCTCCACCTCACTGGTCGCTGGATGTTCAGAAAACTCTGAATGAAACACTTCCAAGACGCTGGATTGGACGAGATGGACCCGTGCATTGGCCTCCACCTTCTCCGGACATCACACCATTAGATTTGTTTCTCTGGGGCTACGTGAAGGACAGGGAGTTCGCCACCGCCGTGCGGGACCTTGAAGATCTGCATACTTGTATTGTGGATGTGATAGGTACCATCCCTCCGGACATGTTGCAGCGGACCTGGATGGAAGTTGAATATAAACTAGACATTCTTCGTGTCACCGCAGGGGCTCACGTGGAAGTGTTTTGATTTGTTGTTGTAATTTTTTTTGAAAACTTAACTTGACATACAACTTATTTTTGTGAAAAAAATAATTAATATCATTTCATTTTGTATATGGAGCAAATTTAAAATAGGGCATTTCGGTGTAGACACCCTGTAATCAAATTTCGTTGTGAACATTCTAGGAAATAAATAAGTAGCCTATTTAATTATAAAACGATCATTTCATTATCACACAACGAAAGTTACATTTATCGTATAGGCCTTGAGAGGACTCCATAACTGACTTTTGTTATAATTGAAATTCTTATTATTGGCTGTTATTTAAGTGATGTTTAGCCTCATTAAAAATATAATTGACCGGACTCTGCAGTAAGAGCATGTGAAGGAACTGATGTCGTAAAAAGGGCTTAGATACCTGCTTCAATCTTTTCCTCAATGTGCACTCATTCACTCCCATGGTACGCGCGACTTGCCGCTTGCTTTCACCTTGGGCTACTCTTCTCTTTGCCTCCTGGAGATTTTCCTCCGTAAACTGCAATTTCCTCTCTGTCTCCTTTTTATACTTTCCCATCTTTGTTCTCTGCAATAAAAACCTTCCTTAGCCGTACATGGTATGACACGTAGACATCTTTCATACAATTTACATTTAATTTTACTCACAATTATATGTAACGATTCCATATGCACGTGTACATTAACAGGATGGCGACAGACCTGGAACACCGGGAAAAGCCAGGGAATTTCCTTTCTGCTTCTCTGTAGCCACCCTGATTAAACATTTCATACTCGTTTACCTGCAAGGTATGTACAATGCTCACCTTAGACAACCTACGTACATCTTTCATTACAAACTGTTGCCCAAGAGTACGCATGCACGGAAATGCGAACTCTTGCCCTCCACCTACACTACTTCTCATTTCAATCACCAGAGGGGTGCACTGCTTAGACAGAAACAGGTCTGCCTCACCTGTGCATTGTCTAATAAGGCATGTTCTTCGTATTACATGCACTTCGTGAATTTGCCATACTTACATGGTCATATTCCTTAAGTTTAACATGCGAAATTTTATAACGAAAAGCAAAAAAATGTTCACTTACCTATCATACGTAGACAAAATGCGGGAGCAAGAATATCTGTGGTGCTGCTGCACTAGACTTTCCCAGCGACTGGCGTGGTGGAAGAATTATCTCGATCAGTGCTACCAACCTTTGGGAAAAGCCAATAGTACTCTTAGCCGCCCGCGTACCCTTATCCTCCTTTACCTACGTTACGTGGATGGAGGTGCTGGAATTTTCATTCATTTCAGTTTGAAATAAAATAAAACTAAGAACATAGAACCGTCATGCCATTTTTGTGCCCGATTTCGTTCATCTCAGACGGAAAAGCAAAGAAAAATAAGATTTTATTTTCAATTAGGCTTCCTCACCCTCCAGATAGGTTTTCTCATTTCTAGGCAGAGAAAAGAAAGGATGAAAGTTATAATGAAAACATTAAATGAATAACAGGCTGCGTACGTATTTAAAAGTAGAGAATTTATAGAGTTACACGTGTTTTAATGCTAATATCAGCGGGGGAAAACCATTAAGCTATGATAAATGTCGAGTTCTAACTTGAGGATGAATCAGATGAAACCTATCGACCTCAAGTCAGAGTCGGTCACCCGTAAAATGTAAAGATGCGGAGGAACCTGCTGCCCAGCTCCGTCGCGGTTATCCGCGTCGGGCTGGCGATTTGGTATCAGGAGCGTCCGGCATTCCGCGTGGCGGAAGGTTCGATGTCGGGTTTTAGGCAGCCACATTTTGCCAAAAATGCGGTCGGCCCAGGGACGTCCGTGGACGATTCCCTATCACTTTGCTCCTGGTAGCGCTGTGGTTCGCTCGCGAATCCGGTACCCTGGCTACGACAGAATTCCCACCTGGGAAATTTTTACCATTCCCAGAATTTTAAATAAGGTAGAAGAATAAGGCATTTCGATTCGATGGTTTCTTGCATTTACAGTGATTTTAGAACGTAAGAGGTAGGAAATTTTTTTACATGATCTTGGATACGAAAATTATCACAGCGTTGTTTATAAGGATCAAAATAATGCAGTAAGCTACAGTAATTGTAAACGAATTTTTTTTATATATTTAACGTTCCTGTGCATTTTGCCCAGATGGTGATTAGGCTTACCCTTAACATATTAATTAATAAAAAACGTGGATTAAAAGTGGATGTTAAAGTTATTCATGTATGAGGAAAATAAATTACAGTTTATTGGCTCTGACTCGGTGGCACTATGGTGCATTTTAACGAGTCATGGCACAGAGTATGCTTGTTTGAGTCAATATATTGTTTTTGTTATTATTATTAATTGAAATTCATTAAAAGTTTAATTTAAATTTTGTTTAAAACTGACCGTAACTTGTAAATGATTTAGAATGCTTGAACTATAACTGCTAAGATTATTGCAACGAGGATATTACATTTTAATACATATATAGTTTTGGAAACGAATAAGGCCCCGAGGACCACTCATTTATATTCTTAATGACTGAAGTCTCCTAGCACCTCATGAAGGGAGCTTAGATTAAGGAGATAGTCAAGTTTATACGAGCTAGTCACTTGCCTTATGTTACCTTAACTTACGAATATAGTAGTTATGTACCCCGGTTGTAGTCGATAAATCAATTGATTGGAAAAGATCGATCAAAGATCAATTGATGATGTAGGTGTGGGGGCAAGCAAGGGTATTGTTTTGAGTGATGACGTCATGAAATGGGTGGGGTGTAATTTGTGAGGGTGATTTTGATTGGTGTGACGTCATAAAATGGGCGGGGTTTAATTTTGTGAGGAGCGTTTTGATTGGTTGTTGGGGAGGAGAAAAAGTATTCGGGGTTTTCCCTTTGACGGTTGGTCGGAATTGGAGTTTCCTGCGTTTGAAAACAGATGGCGGTGATGATTCTGAAATTCTGGGAATTTGGGTACGTGTTTTTGTTCTTTGAAGAGAGATGGCGTTGATGAGTCATTCCGGGGAAGGAGGTGTTTTTCTCGGGCGGCTGTTGATGAGTTTGAAATTCCAGGAATTGGGTTTGGTCTGAAAAAAACATGTCCTAACATGTTTTAGGTTTAACCTTCCAGGGTGACTGTTTGAAGTATGTTTAACGAAAATCGTGACGTAGAAAAAAGAAGGTATAAATAGAAGGGATACAGGATGATAGTATCATGTGAGGATGGATGTGTGCGGTACAAGGCTGTCTGATAATGGTGTGAATTATCTACGAGGAGATCTGGGAACTTGTTCGATCTTGCGGCGACCTGGACAACGATCGAACAGCCCTGCATCGGGTGCTGAGTTATTTCCCGTTTATGTATGTAGCGATACCTGAATCTCCCTGGTGTGGATGTTACCTGTTCAACGGATTAGGAAAAGGAGTCCATCATCACTGCGAGACGTTGAAGGAGATAGAAGAGAGGAAAAGAAGAGCGGACGAGAGAACAGGATTTCCAAGTCACTGGTGTATGTGCGAACTACGTCGCAGCAAGGAAGAGGACAAGATCGGTGAAGCTTTGAAGCACAGAGTGAAAGAGTGGCTTTCTTTGCTGGCAGACAGAAATTCCTTGTGGTGTTCTGGCTGTGATCGTCCTTTGTTACGTAAATTAGAAGGACATCCCTGTTTCCCTGTGGTTCCTGCAGAAGATTTCGGGGTCCGCAGACATCTGTTCCCCGACGATCTTCAGGCTGTTCCTTTATCGCCGATACCTGGGACGCCGTCACCTACATTATCCGATTACTTTACCTTTTATGACGTATGAGAGTGTTTACTTACCACGTCTGCTGGACTCACGCCGAGCCGTATGTTATCAATTACTTATCAGTGAATTCGAGATACAGAACATACAGAAAGTGGCCTATAGAATTACGTCAGACTCCGGAAGAATTAGTGACTGCAGGATTTTACTATTCAGGCTTTAGCGACAGAGTATTATGTTTTCATTGTTTGTACGGACTTTGCGATTGGACATCCAAAGATTGTCCGATTCTAGGACATTACATGTTGGTACCCCAGTGTCCTTTTATACAGAGTGTTTGTTGCGGCGTTACATCGTAACTCCAAGAGCTGCAAGAATTGCGACAGTATAGAGACTCCTGAGAAAACGTCCGATAAACTTAGTGTGGATTCTGTGTGCAAAATATGTTTTGAGAATCCTAGCAGTGTTTTAATTCTCCCGTGTCGACATTTTGTTTCCTGCGGATCCTGTGCTTCCCAATTGGACAAGTGCGCCGTATGCCGGGGTAGCATTGAAGAAACGTTGACAGTTTTCACCTGATGACCAAAATGGATTTCTGTTTTTTGGACGTTCCAGGTCTTCGAGGAGCAGGACGAGAATTTGTGTGGAAAGAAGTCGGAATTTTAAAATTTCCTTTTAGTAGTGTATATTAGTTGTTTCAAAATAGTACTTAGTAGGTATGGTCTTTTTTTACCAATTGAATATCACTTTTTGACATACTTTGACAATTTTTTGTCGATGTTTTAGCGTTTAGCGATGTTTTAGTACAAATTTTCACTATACTCATTTTTCCCCCACTCGTACTTGGTAGGTATATCATGATGTTATGTGATACAACTTAACCTATTTTTTTTTTACGATTATTTAATTTTTTTACGATCCTAAGTGATATAACTTAACCTATCATTTTTTTTATTTAGGTACTGTTTGAACGTTATTATTTGAGGATCATATTTTGTAGGTATTTTTTTATCAATCGAATATAAGTTTTTGACATATTTTGACAATTTTTTGTCGATGTTATAGCGTTTAGCGATGTTTTAGTACAAATTTTCACTATACTCATTTTTCCCCCACTCGTACTTGGTAGGTATATCACGATGTTACGTGATATAACTTAACCTATCTTTTTTTTTACGATTTTTTAATTTTCTTACGATCCTAAGTGATATAACTTAACCTATTATTTTTTTTATTTACGCACCGAACTAACCTACAAGGGGGACTCTGTTTGTTTTAATATTTTAGTATTATAAGGTTTTCACAAATTTTATATAACCTAAAATGTGTTGGATGTTGATTTTTAGTATGTGGCAATTTTTTATGAATTTAAAACTGTTCTGTTACCCTCTCGTTCTTCACGTCGTGGACGAAGGACTTCTCCGCAATCAGGATGACGCTGCATAGAGTATCGGCAGGCAGCGCGTCGTGGAACTCGCAAACACCCACTCTACAAAAATTCTACTATATGATCTTTCACTGGCTAAGCTAACCTACAAATAGGAATTGGCAGCACTGACTTATAAACCCACTGGGTCTTCTTGGCATGTTTTTTCATGATGTGTTGCCAGGCTATTGCGCATCTTGGCGTATACAATGTATATATTTTGAGAGGGGGGTTATAGCTTTTTATGCTGTACGAATACTAAAAACTTGACAGTGACAACCAACAGAGTAAATAAACCTACATGCAGAAACTAACAACACTAGTTTCTGACAGTGAATTTGAAATAAAATATTAAACAAAATACATGAGTAAGCACTGTGATTACAAATAATACCAGTGTTATGCCCCCAACTCCAACTGGGCAACTGGGGGAAATAATTGTACAACAATTTGTACCTAATTGTACAATACTTGTACCTAATTGAGAGAGCCTTCTCGTAACTTACCTCATGCACAATTTATATGTTCTTACAACTATGAAAAGAAAGCATATGTGTTCTGTATGCACACATTCATTTTTATTTTTCGAAGTTGAATGAAGCACGTGTTTTTTACGTTCTCGTAATACTGACCTTGCCCCCAGTGATTTTAAATTACTTCCATCCGGTTTTTTTTTCTGTGCTATTTCTGCGTGCACGCAACATTTGCTTTCAATAGACAGGCTAGTATAGCAGGTTTTGAGTTTACAATTTATTAAATTAAACAATAATTTATGTAATAATATACTTGTACTTACCGAACACAAAATAATAAAAGCACATGTGAATTTTTGCGTGTGTTTATGTTATATGACGACTGAGTAAAAAATAATGTTGACTCCCCGAAAGATAAAAGTTTCTGGTTCGACATCAGATGCATGCAAATTTTATGTTTTGCTCTCCAAAATCTTGATTTTTATGTTTGTGCTATTTGTTATACAGCAGAGGAGAAGAGGGGAGAGGGGAGGGGAGGGGGTACTATTAGCGCCATCTATTAACAAACAATAGAAATAAAAAAGTAGGGTCAAACTTTTTCAACACCCAAAAATTTTAAACGTCCTTGTTTAGTAATACGATCAGCAGAAGACGTTTGAAAGAGTACTCTTAGTCGAGAAAGCTAATTGCTAGGGCCCATATATTGCTAAAATGTTCTTTGATTTACATATTTCTCATACCGCCATATGTTGTTCTAGTTGACTTTTTCCAAAAAAATGCTAATTAGCGAGAGTTAATTAAGCAAGGCAAGTAAAAGAAGCAAATAGGACAATATGTGGCGGCGTGGAAATATGTAAAAATTCGACTCGATTCGAATTAAAATTGGAGGATATTTTGCATTTTTTCCCTATAATGTACAAAACATTTACCGTACATAATCTTTTCTATTTACAACAGTATAAAATAAGAGGAGTGTGTGACAATATCCATATTAATTAGGAAGGTATGTTGTATGCTAGGTTAGCTAATTGTGTCTTCACTGTATAGAGGAAAGATGGAAAAAGAGAGCTCTACAAAAACTAACCTAACAAATTTAAAATGTGATCTATCGTGAATTAAACTAAGCTTTTTCACCCACCCACATATAGCCTTACAGGTGACTCAAAAGCAGAAATTGGTCATAGCGTGACAGGTCGATTTATTGTGAACTAAACTAACCTCCCCCTACTCATACATACACACTATGTCTTACAATAAGTAAAACTGCTATATCACATGTAAGGGCCGACGGTTGGCAAGACATACAAGATCTATTGCAAATTTTATTAACCTACGACATAAGCCATGGACACACACACACCAAGCCTTCCAGATAGGCTATAAGCAACTCACCTCTTGCAATTGTATAACCTATTAACCTACAGCTAGCAACACTGTTTGAGCTGCTTTTGACGAGTAGTGTTACCAAACTTATTTTTTGCAAATAGGCTCTACAGCTAGAGGCTTGAAACATATACCCTACCAGAGTATGTCAACTTACCTCATGTAAAAATATTACCTAGTACGGGTTAAGCTGTGACATACAACTAGCGAACGACACGACCACCTGACACACAGACAGAGAGAGTGTGATACAGTTTATACGCAGTTTTTCCTACACACGTACTGGGTTTAAAAGGTAACTTACAACAACTATTTTACTCACCTCCTATCATATAATAAAATTACCACAGGTTTTTGATACTTGCTGCCAGAACATGGTAGTTTTAGACTGGAAATTCAGCCCGATTATTTTATTTGTGCAAGAGAAAAATGATGATGCCTGCATTTGGAATATATAATTCTTCTTACGGTATTTTGCGTGCCCCAGTAACCTTGCTTTCGATTCACGGAAGCTATGACGTGTATTTCCTGTTTCGCGAACATGCGAGAATCTTTCACAATGTCGCATCAGAGTTGGTTGTGTATATAAATCTAGTTTGGGGAATGGACATGAATATAATGTCAAAATTATTGCATAACTTAAAAAGAATATTTATTGCACTGCGTTTTCTAGCAAAGGTAAATGTGGAATGCCCCGGCCCCCTCAGAGATTTGAATACTGTTAGTTAAACAGCAAGCATTGTCATATGGACTGACGATTATTATTTTTAAAAAAACAGACCTCGTAATAAATTATAACCTGAGCTGTCTTGCAAGTCTCTCGAGTTTGATATCTGGTGAAGGAATATGATGCCACTATAAACTGTACACAAGATATATACCCAGTCTCTGGCATGAGATGGGCGAGGATCTATACAGTTGTACAATGGTTGTTTTTTTTTATTAAAGCATAGCGCTTATTTACATGTCAGCGCAACATGCATGCAAAGAAGGGAGGGAGACCATAACGGATAATTCTTATTTCGATTTCAATATTTTTGCTAGTCACGCTATCTAGACGAACACTGGAAGATGGGCAAAAGCGAGGGAAAGAGAGAAATGTTATTTTTTGCCCCTCTGCCTGTGTGTGATATACTAGTTTTACATGCATACGGCTGTATCGTGAAGCGAGGCTGAAAATAATTTTTGAAAGCAGTCTCGAGCATCTTCGCGTTCAGCCAACAAGAGAAATAAAATATTACACATGGGTGTGGGGCGCAACAGCCACAGTACGGTAATGTGCATGGATGTTAAAACTTTTGGGTTTTATGAATAGACATACATATCAGTTTTGCAGTCTCCAGATGGGACCGGAGCTTACTCTTTATTTGGACAAGGGGGTTCAGATCAACTATAATTTTTGTTCACATCAAAATGAAACAAAGAATTTTATTTTGCTGCTTACTTATTCAATATTTTTATTATTGTAAAGAATGGGGCGGTGTGTCTTATTGTATATAGTCTTCCAACAACCACCTCGGGGGCGTAAATTTATGTTTCTGCATGTATGCAAAATGCACTTAACTTTAGTTGTGAAGTTTGTTTTGCTGTTGTGATTAAATACTAAACCAAAATCTCACTACATAATTTTGAATTATATTTGTTAAAATTGATCTATATTATATTATTGCTATAGGTGGTCCATGTTATGCGCAGGAGAATTTTTAAAAAATGTCTTGTTTCTCGAACCTGTGGCCTGTAGATTTGCTTTGTTGGCAAACAGAAACAGAAAATGGCACCATGTTATTCTATACTGATATACTGATAGTCAACAACTATGTCGAAAAGCAATGATGGGGGGGACTTGTCTGTGTTGGGTCTTATTAACAACTTCACGGCTGTACCTGCACAACTCATCGACAACAAATCAACAATGTTAGGAAATGTGTGCATGGCCCCTGAGAATACAATTTAAAATCACTGATGTGATATGAACCCTCTTCACTTGTGTGTATTTGAATATGCGAACATGAGGTATTTTGAATAATCGAGGCGGACAATCACAAAAACAGCTTGCAACGGTATGGAGAGTTCAAACTTCAGACGATTGTTGTTAATCTACGAAAAGCCAAGGGGCGAACGGAGATCACTACGAAAATTGTAACGCGAGGCTATTTTGGCTAATGGCAACGATGAGGATGAATAATGGTTGTTTTGATGAAATTGAAAAAGTGGGGCACGTCTGCTTCGAAGTGCATTACACCAACAACTACAATTGTCCCTCTTCCCCACACGAGGCGATTAACAGAGGTGTACTTTTGCCGGTCTACGACTCTGAGGCCTCAAGTTACAATGTTTACCTATAGCTGTACATATTTAAAAATGACCTGAGCAATTAAATGTTACAATACCGATCCTGATTTTTGTCGGATGACGTAGGTTGCAATCCCACCCCCGATGGCGTATAGACTTAAATGTTTCCATAACATGAAATACTGTTAATGGAAATCTGTTGTTTCTAATGTAAAAATCATATAACAAGAAAAAGAAGAAAATAAATGTTGCGAGCAAATACGGAGCCTCAACCCAAACACATAAATAATTAGACAAGATGTCAACGGTGCGTTCATAACTAACAAGTGATTATTCAAAAATTGAAATGGTGCAGGGGGAAACAACCAACTAACTAACTAGGCTTCTTAAACCCGAGGACAGCAAATACACGCCTATCCTGATCTGAGAAAGATCTCTATCTATTTTTTTCCATCCCAACCGATTTTTTAGGTCTATTCAACCCCTCATGGTACACGAGCTCCTACTGCCCTGATGGTGGAGGAAGCGAATCTATTTGGACATGAAAGAGCATTATGTGTGGGAGACTATAATTTATACATGTGGTTGCTTGGATGCTTACAGAGGATGCCATAGCTCGTGCGATTGAGGCATTTTATTAAGCACATATTTTGATGAGTGTAAAGAATTAAATAAGTCACAAGGGGCTGAGGCATGGTTCGAATTTCTCGATCTAGGTATGGATGCAGACAGACACGAAGTTTTGTGTGTGGACACAAATGATAATGGAAAAATGCCGTTCACCCCGATAGCATAGTGGTAATGTTGTTCTTGCCTCGTTTCCATCGACAACATAGTGGTTATACTGTCCAATATTAAGAAGTTCTCAAAATTATTCAATCATTTTTTTTTCTTCTTCTATCATCTCGGTAACCAAAAAAAAGGTTTTCTCAAACGTTTAGACGGCTACGAAAATGTTGAAATGTAAAATATTGTTGCATTGTAATCAAAAAAGAATTTGTTGAATATGCCTAACCTAAAATAAAATTCAAGAATTAATAGAGTTAAATATTTGCCACTCTGAAATGGCGACGGCTATCATAACATTATTTTCAGCAGGATAATAATGACAATATTATATATATTAAGGATTAGGCCCGAGGGATTCTTATTCACTACACTCGTTTCTAACCTGTCCACACTGGAAACCGAAAACACAAGTACGAGACACTAACTTGGGAGAGGACATGCAAAAACTCTGCGGGGGGCTCATCTTAAAAACTTCAGTAGATGTTTGTCATGGAACTCCCTTCTTAAATTCGATTCGAAAGGCACAAATATTCCGGTTCTTGAATAAGAAGCGCGTATGCCTTCGGAAAGAGAGAAGAAGAAATAAATAAATCAACTCATGCATATTCTTCATGTACGTATGCTTGGTGACAAGAAACAGTATTTTTTTTTTCTTCAAGAAATTGTTTTCAACTTTTTGCTAGGTGACCCAACAGGAGTGGACGAAATAGCTTATTTATTCAAACTGGAAGCTTGCTTTTTTTCAACAATAGAAAACATATTATTTCTAGTGAAATATCGACTCAACTACCTAGAATGGCTACCACGGGCTTGGTGACTGAATACTAAAAAACTATCGAGCGACTTACTTCACAGCAGTGTCACTTAGTTTCAACAAGAACAGTTCAAGGCTTCCCGGGTGTTCTGCAAGGTTCGGTATTTATTTTTTTAATAGCAAGCAGATGAACTGGCCTTACAATATGAAGACCCCTCTCACTGTGTCGGTTGCAGTTATTTTCTGGTAATTATGTTTTGCCGATGGCGTTGTCGCTTTGTAATCATACTTAGGAGTTATTTTTTTATTTTGCCTTTCGTGACATGTTCGACTAATCGTGACAATACGTTTCAACTTTTCTGCATAAACGTTGATCATCGTTTATTTTGTTCGCATCGATTAATCTTCTTATGTTTTTTTTTGTTTTTTCGTCGCGTCCATCTCTTCTGTTATCACAATCGAGACTTCTAGATTATTATTTTTTCTCCCTGCAATTTTAGAAATGTAATTTTTCATGATCATCCAGCGAACGTCTGAGACATTTCAGCAAAATGTCGATTATTCAATGGAAGTTGTAAGGTTCCATGTTTTTTTTTCACTATCTCTTGTTTGGTCGATTTTGAATTTGGGAGTTATTTTTTTTATTTTGCCTTTCGAGACATGTTCGACTAATCGTGACAATACGTTTCAACCTTTCTACATAAACGTTGAAACGTTTCAACGAACAAACGTTTGTTCGTTGAAACGTTTCAACGTTTATGTAGAAAGGTTGAAACGTATTGTCACGATTAGTCGAACATGTCTCGAAAGGCAAAATAAAAAAAATAACTCCCAAATTCAAAATCGACCAAACAAGAGATAGTGAAAAAAAAACATGGAACCTTACAACTTCCATTGAATAATCGACATTTTGCTGAAATGTCTCAGACGTTCGCTGGATGATCATGAAAAATTACATTTCTAAAATTGCAGGGAGAAAAAATAATAATCTAGAAGTCTCGATTGTGATAACAGAAGAGATGGACGCGACGAAAAAACAAAAAAAAACATAAGAAGATTAATCGATGCGAACAAAATAAACGATGATCAACGTTTATGCAGAAAAGTTGAAACGTATTGTCACGATTAGTCGAACATGTCACGAAAGGCAAAATAAAAAAATAACTCCTAAGTATGATTACAAAGCGACAACGCCATCGGCAAAACATAATTACCAGAAAATAACTGCAACCGACACAGTGAGAGGGGTCTTCATATTGTAAGGCCAGTTCATCTGCTTGCTATTAAAAAAATAAATACCGAACCTTGCAGAACACCCGGGAAGCCTTGAACTGTTCTTGTTGAAACTAAGTGACACTGCTGTGAAGTAAGTCGCTCGATAGTTTTTTAGTATTCAGTCACCAAGCCCGTGGTAGCCATTCTAGGTAGTTGAGTCGATATTTCACTAGAAATAATATGTTTTCTATTGTTGAAAAAAAGCAAGCTTCCAGTTTGAATAAATAAGCTATTTCGTCCACTCCTGTTGGGTCACCTAGCAAAAAGTTGAAAACAATTTCTTGAAGAAAAAAAAAATACTGTTTCTTGTCACCAAGCATACGTACATGAAGAATATGCATGAGTTGATTTATTTATTTCTTCTTCTCTCTTTCCGAAGGCATACGCGCTTCTTATTCAAGAACCGGAATATTTGTGCCTTTCGAATCGAATTTAAGAAGGGAGTTCCATGACAAACATCTACTGAAGTTTTTAAGATGAGCCCCCCGCAGAGTTTTTGCATGTCCTCTCCCAAGTTAGTGTCTCGTACTTGTGTTTTCGGTTTCCAGTGTGGACAGGTTAGAAACGAGTGTAGTGAATAAGAATCCCTCGGGCCTAATCCTTAATATATATAATATTGTCATTATTATCCTGCTGAAAATAATGTTATGATAGCCGTCGCCATTTCAGAGTGGCAAATATTTAACTCTATTAATTCTTGAATTTTATTTTAGGTTAGGCATATTCAACAAATTCTTTTTTGATTACAATGCAACAATATTTTACATTTCAACATTTTCGTAGCCGTCTAAACGTTTGAGAAAACCTTTTTTTTGGTTACCGAGATGATAGAAGAAGAAAAAAAAATGATTGAATAATTTTGAGAACTTCTTAATATTGGACAGTATAACCACTATGTTGTCGATGGAAACGAGGCAAGAACAACATTACCACTATGCTATCGGGGTGAACGGCATTTTTCCATTATCATTTGTGTCCACACACAAAACTTCGTGTCTGTCTGCATCCATACCTAGATCGAGAAATTCGAACCATGCCTCAGCCCCTTGTGACTTATTTAATTCTTTACACTCATCAAAATATGTGCTTAATAAAATGCCTCAATCGCACGAGCTATGGCATCCTCTGTAAGCATCCAAGCAACCACATGTATAAATTATAGTCTCCCACACATAATGCTCTTTCATGTCCAAATAGATTCGCTTCCTCCACCATCAGGGCAGTAGGAGCTCGTGTACCATAAGGGGTTGAATAGACCTAAAAAATCGGTTGGGATGGAAAAAAATAGATAGAGATCTTTCTCAGATCAGAATAGGCTTGTATTTGCTGTCCTCGGGTTTAAGAAGCCTAGTTAGTTAGTTGGTTGTTTCCCCCTGCACCATTTCAATTTTTGAATAATCACTTGTTAGTTATGAACGCACCGTTGACATCTTGTCTGATTATTTATGTGTTTGGGTTGAGGCTCCGTATTTGCTCGCAACATTTATTTTCTTCTTTTTCTTGTTATATGATTTTTACATTAGAAACAACAGATTTCCATTAACAGTATTTCATGTTATGGAAACATTTAAGTCTATACGCCATCGGGGGTGGGATTGCAACCTACGTCATCCGACAAAAATCAGGATCGGTATTGTAACATTTAATTGCTCAGGTCATTTTTAAATATGTACAGCTATAGGTAAACATTGTAACTTGAGGCCTCAGAGTCGTAGACCGGCAAAAGTACACCTCTGTTAATCGCCTCGTGTGGGGAAGAGGGACAATTGTAGTTGTTGGTGTAATGCACTTCGAAGCAGACGTACCCCACTTTTTCAATTTCATCAAAACAACTATTATTCATCCTCATCGTTGCCATTAGCCAAAATAGCCTCGCGTTACAATTTTCGTAGTAATCTCCGTTCGCCCCTTGGCTTTTCGTAGATTAACAACAATCGTCTGAAGTTTGAACTCTCCATACCGTTGCAAGCTGTTTTTGTGATTGTCCGCCTCGATTATTCAAAATACCTCATGTTCGCATATTCGAATACACACAAGTGAAGAGGGTTCATATCACATCAGTAATTTTAAATTGTATTCTCAGAAGCCATGCACACATTTCCTAACATTGTTGATTTGTTGTCGATGAGTTGTGCAGGTACAGCCGTGAAGTTGTTAATAAGACCCAACACAGACAAGTCCCCCCCATCATTGCTTTTCGACATAGTTGTTGACTATCAGTATATCAGTATAGAATAACATGGTGCCATTTTCTGTTTCTGTTTGCCAACAAAGCAAATCTACAGGCCACAGGTTCGAGAAACAAGACATTTTTTAAAAATTCTCCTGCGCATAACATGGACCACCTATAGCAATAATATAATATAGATCAATTTTAACAAATATAATTCAAAATTATGTAGTGAGATTTTGGTTTAGTATTTAATCACAACAGCAAAACAAACTTCACAACTAAAGTTAAGTGCATTTTGCATACATGCAGAAACATAAATTTACGCCCCCGAGGTGGTTGTTGGAAGACTATATACAATAAGACACACCGCCCCATTCTTTACAATAATAAAAATATTGAATAAGTAAGCAGCAAAATAAAATTCTTTGTTTCATTTTGATGTGAACAAAAATTATAGTTGATCTAAACCCCCTTGTCCAAATAAAGAGTAAGCTCCGGTCCCATCTGGAGACTGCAAAACTGATATGTATGTCTATTCATAAAACCCAAAAGTTTTAACATCCATGCACATTACCGTACTGTGGCTGTTGCGCCCCACACCCATGTGTAATATTTTATTTCTCTTGTTGGCTGAACGCGAAGATGCTCGAGACTGCTTTCAAAAATTATTTTCAGCCTCGCTTCACGATACAGCCGTATGCATGTAAAACTAGTATATCACACACAGGCAGAGAGGCAAAAAATAACATTTCTCTCTTTCCCTCGCTTTTGCCCATCTTCCAGTGTTCGTCTAGATAGCGTGACTAGCAAAAATATTGAAATCGAAATAAGAATTATCCGTTATGGTCTCCCTCCCTTCTTTGCATGCATGTTGCGCTGACATGTAAATAAGCGCTATGCTTTAATAAAAAAAACAACCATTGTACAACTGTATAGATCCTCGCCCATCTCATGCCAGAGACTGGGTATATATCTTGTGTACAGTTTATAGTAGCATCATATTCCTTCACCAGATATCAAACTCGAGAGACTTGCAAGACAGCTCAGGTTATAATTTATTACGAGGTCTGTTTTTTTAAAAATAATAATCGTCAGTCCATATGACAATGCTTGCTGTTTAACTAACAGTATTCAAATCTCTGAGGGGGCCGGGGCATTCCACATTTACCTTTGCTAGAAAACGCAGTGCAATAAATATTCTTTTTAAGTTATGCAATAATTTTGACATTATATTCATGTCCATTCCCCAAACTAGATTTATATACACAACCAACTCTGATGCGACATTGTGAAAGATTCTCGCATGTTCGCGAAACAGGAAATACACGTCATAGCTTCCGTGAATCGAAAGCAAAGTTACTGGGGCACGCAAAATACCGTAAGAAGAATTATATATTCCAAATGCAGGCATCATCATTTTTCTCTTGCACAAATAGAATAATCGGGCTGAATTTCCAGTCTAAAACTACCATGTTCTGGCAGCAAGTATCAAAAACCTGTGGTAATTTTATTATATGATAGGAGGTGAGTGAAATAGTTGTTGTAAGTTACCTTTTAAACCCAGTACGTGTGTAGGAAAAAACTGCGTATAAGCTGTATCACACTCTCTCTGTCTGTGTGTCAGGTGGTCGTGTCGTTCGCTAGTTGTATGTCACAGCTTAACCCGTACTAGGTAATATTTTTACATGAGGTAAGTTGACATACTCTGGTAGGGTATATGTTTCAAGCCTCTAGCTGTAGAGCCTATTTGCAAAAAATAAGTTTGGTAACACTACTCGTCAAAAGCAGCTCAAACAGTGTTGCTAGCTGTAGGTTAATTTTCCCCGTTATACAATTGCAAAAAGTGAGTTGCTTATAGCCTATCTGGAAGGCTTGGTGTGTGTGTCCATGGCTTATGTCGTAGGTTAATAAAATTTGCAATAGATCTTGTATGTCTTGCCAACCGTCGGCCCTTACATGTGATATAGCAGTTTTACTTATTGTAAGACATAGTGTGTATGTATGAGTAGGGGGAGGTTAGTTTAGTTCACAATAAATCGACCTGTCACGCTATGACCAATTTCTGCTTTTGAGTCACCTGTAAGGCTATATGTGGGTGGGTGAAAAAGCTTAGTTTAATTCACGATAGATCACATTTTAAATTTGTTAGGTTAGTTTTTGTAGAGCTCTCTTTTTCCATCTTTCCTCTATACAGTGAAGACACAATTAGCTAACCTAGCATACAACATACCTTCCTAATTAATATGGATATTGTCACACACTCCTCTTATTTTATACTGTTGTAAATAGAAAAGATTATGTACGGTAAATGTTTTGTACATTATAGGGAAAAAATGCAAAATATCCTCCAATTTTAATTCGAATCGAGTCGAATTTTTACATATTTCCACGCCGCCACATATTGTCCTATTTGCTTCTTTTACTTGCCTTGCTTAATTAACTCTCGCTAATTAGCATTTTTTTGGAAGAAGTCAACTAGAACAACATATGGCGGTATGAGAAATATGTAAATCAAAGAACATTTTAGCAATATATGGGCCCTAGCAATTAGCTTTCTCGACTAAGAGTACTCTTTCAAACGTCTTCTGCTGATCGTATTACTAAACGAGGACGTTTAAAATTTTTGGGTGTTGAAAAAGTTTGACCCTACTTTTTTATTTCTATTGTTTGTTAATAGATGGCGCTAATAGTACCCCCTCCCCTCCCCTCTCCCCTCTTCTCCTCTGCTGTATGACAAATAGCACAAACATAAAAATCAAGATTTTGGAGAGCAAAACATAAAATTTGCATGCATCTGATGTCGAACCAGGAACTTTTATCTTTCGGGGAGTCAACATTATTTTTTACTCAGTCGTCATATAACATGAACACACGCAAAAATTCACATGTGCTTTTATTATTTTGTGTTCGGTAAGTACAAGTATATTATTACATAAATTATTGTTTAATTTAATAAATTGTAAACTCGGAGCCTGCTATACTAGCCTGTCTATTGAAAGCGAATGTTGCGTGCACGCGGAAATAGCACAGAAAAAAAAACCGGATGGAAGTAATTTAAAATCACTGGGGGCAAGGTCAGTATTACGAGAACGTAAAAAACACGTGCTTCATTCAACTTCGAAAAATAAGAATAAATGTGTGCATACAGAACACATATGCTTTCTTTTCATAGTTGTAAGAACATATAAATTGTGCATGAGGTAAGTTACGAGAAGGCTCTCTCAATTAGGTACAAGTATTGTACAATTAGGTACAAATTGTTGTACAATTATTTCCCCCAGTTGCCCAGTTGGAGTTGGGGGCATAACACTGGTATTATTTGTAATCACAGTGCTTACTCATGTATTTTGTTTAATATTTTATTTCAAATTCACTGTCAGAAACTAGTGTTGTTAGTTTCTGCATGTAGGTTTACCTACTCTGTTGGTTGTCACTGTCAAGTTTTTAGTATTCGTACAGCATAAAAAGCTATAACCCCTCCCCCTCAAAAATATATACATTGTATACGCCAAGATGCGCAATAGCCTGGCAACACATCATGAAAAAACATGCCAAGAAGACCCAGTGGGTTTATAAGTCAGTGCTACCAATTCCTATTTGTAGGTTAGCTTAGCCAGTGAAAGATCATATAGTAGAATTTTTGTAGAGTGGGTGTTTGCGAGTTCCACGACGCGCTGCCTTGCCCGAGGATACCCTATGCAGCGTCATCCTGATTGCAGAAAAGTCCTTCGCCTACGACGTGAAGAACGAGAGGGTCACAGAGCAGTTTTAAATTCATAAAAAATTGCCACATACTAAAAATCAACATCCAACACATTTTAGGTTATATAAAATTTGTGAAAACCTTATAATACTGAAATATTAAAACAAACAGAGTCCCCCTTGTAGGTTAGTTCGGTGCGTAAATAAAAAAAATGATAGGTTAAGTTATATCACTTAGGATCGTAAGAAAATTAAAAAAAATCGTAAAAAAAAAAATAGGTTAAGTTATATCACGTAACATCGTGATATACCTACCAAGTACGAGTGGGGGAAAAATGAGTATAGTGAAAATTTGTACTAAAACATCGCTAAACGCTATAACATCGACAAAAAATTGTCAAAATATGTCAAAAACTTATATTCGATTGATGAAAAAAATACCTACAAAATATGATCCTCAAATAATAACGTTCAAACAGTACCTAAATAAAAAAAATGATAGGTTAAGTTATATCACTTAGGATCGTAAAAAAATTAAATAATCGTAAAAAAAGGATAGGTTAAGTTGTATCACGTAACATCATGATATACCTACCAAGTACGAGTGGGGGAAAAATGAGTATAGTGAAAATTTGTACTAAAACATCGCTAAACGCTAAAACATCGACAAAAAATTGTCAAAGTATGTCAAAAAGTGATATTCAATTGGTAAAAAAAGACCATACCTACTAAGTACTATTTTGAAACAACTAATATACACTACTCCTTTTGACAATGCATTTGACTGTTTAGTGAAATCTCCATATGGTTTACGCCTTTTGAGTGAAAAGTATCGCCGAGTGAATTACTGGCTCCGTACCAACAAACACGGTCTCAACTGGGGAGATGGATGGCTACCGTATGAGAAATTAGGAGATTTGTTATATGTTGTGCTTGTGAATCAAATAGTGTACGTCAAAGGTACGGAGAAAGTGAAATGGTTTGAAAAATTACTTGAAGAAAAAAGTATGGGTAAAATATCCGTACGTAAAATCGAAGAACTTGAATGTCCAAAATTTAATAGTGTGAAAAACACTTCAGGAAGACGCAGAGAACATATCAAATGTGAAAATGTAAAAAAAAAACCCTGTGCAGTTGAAAATGTCTGGAAGATGTACAGTTTCCATTGTAATAAGTACAAGAAATAAAAGAGTTTTTTTTAAAATATACAAATGTTTTATTTACAATCGATAATATGGATATAGGTTTACAATACATAGAATAACACAAATATTGTATTTACAATTGAATATGAAAGGTTTACAATACCTGAAGGGTTATATTACAATACATAAAACAACAATACACAAAAAGAAGAATGGTTCATTTACAATGGCTATTTACAACATCAGATACATGAAAGTAACAGAGCTTAAGTATATAGGACTGGAGCGAGAAAGTATGAGGTCTTGCCTGTGCTAAAATTAGGCTAAGTTGCCTATAAAAGCTTATTGCTCAAGTGTTCTCTTCTATCAAATTTAAGATTTTTGTACAAGAAAACTTTTTGAGAAAGTATGACCCCCTCCCAGATTGATTTGACTATACCTGAATCTGCCACCTACCTACCTACACCCACATATATATTTACTTCCGGTCCATTTCTGGTTTATTTTTGGTTTAAATTTAGAATATTAATATGTTAACTCAAATATTTTAATTCAGGACCAGGCTCAACTTGTTTATCTAATACTAAGAAAATATAATATGCAGAGGTTTTTCTAGAATTGCTCTGTGACTCTTTCATTTCTTACATCATAAACATATGATTTTTCACCTATAAGAATAATACTACATATGGTATCATCAGGGAGTGTATCATGGAATTCACAGATAATTTTAATGCTTGTTCTGTCATTAACCACAACCTGTTTCCTTTTTGAGGTGTTGATGACAAACATGGGCAAAATGTTAATATAATTTTATTTTTACTATATATAACCTATGATTTTTATAAAAAAAGCTTTTGAGAAAGTATGACCCCCCCCCTCAGATTAATGTGGCGACACCTGAATTTGCCAGATTGTTGTCTATAAGTTTGTTAAAAATATGTCTCTCCCGACACTGTTTTTGGCCTAAGCTAAGATGATCATATAAGCGACAACAACAGAGCCATCTATGTACAAATGTCCGAACTCGGTGAACACTTGGGAACAAGTTTCAATACTACATCATTTTCAACTCTCTCTGCCAGCAATAGGGATTGGTAGTAAGCGTTAGACAAAGTACTTTGGAGCTTAATATACCTTTCTTAAGACGTCGTATACTGCTAAAATATCTTTAAATTACATATTTCTCATACCGCCGTATCTTGTTCTATTAGACCTCTTCAAGAAAATCGCCAATTAGTGAAAACTAATTGAGCACAACAGCGAAAGAGGCTAATAGGCAAGCATACAGTAATATGGGAAAATGTGAATTGTCGGTTTCTTCGATTCAGATAAATGGATCGAATTGAAACTGGGATATTTTGCATTTTTTTAATATGATAGCTAAAGAAAACAGGTCTGTTTGGATTAATATATAAAATTTCTTATTATTCATATTAAACATATTTCTAGTATATTGAACAAAATATTTATATTTTGTATAAAGAAGTCTGATATTTGATACATCCATCTTGTATTTGTTGTAATCTATTCATATTTAGAATCTGGTTTATATCTGTCCCAACTTGTTATACAAAAATCAATACGCATTAGGTCATCGCCACATCACGACATGGTGGGGTAGGTTAGTGACTGTAGGTCACTGCTTCTGGGGATCAATATTTATTCTACCTTCGCGCATGTGACTTTAGTTAGACAATCCGTCAGAGTTTTATTAAGTACAGAATTTTGATTTGAATCCCGAGAAATATGATATATAAAACCAACTTCAAAAATTAAAAATATTAACACATTAAATATATACAATATATATAAAAAATACACTGCTAAACCTAATTAATATTTTATATCAAATATAGAGGTTTAATTTAAACCCAAGAAATCTTATAAAATAAACCAAAAATAAAAATATATTAACATATTAAGTATACAAGGCATTTAAAGTTAAATTTTGGGGTGGGCCAACATGGTTCCCAGACGACAACTATTGAAAACATCATATACAGGTAGTTTATACCACGTGCTTTTCGTTAACCTTTTACGATTTTTGATCGTTTTTGCTGTATCTCTAACCGTTCTCGACATATGGTCCACTGACGAAATTTTGGGGTTTCGGTAAACGTTTCAATATTCCGGTAAAAGTTTCAACGTTCCGGTAAACGTTTCAACGTTCCAGTAAACACGATTTTGGACGAAAACGACAAGGAGAAGAAGAAACGTAAGAAGATTAATCGACGCAAACAAAATAAAAGATGACCTGATGTAATAATACTACGGCCATGCCTTCCTTCTTCGTTCGTAATAAAATCAACAAGTTATTCGAATTACGGAACTTGTTATTTTGACCTCCTTAGCGAAGCATGTTCTAAAAAAATAAAAATCATTGGAAGTTTCCGGTTAGATATTTCGTTTTCGCAAGCCACGATGAACTTTAGGAGGCATAGGCTTGTATACATTCCATCTTTCGTCTGGAGGGACAAGGTAAACCGACCACCTAATTAATCATTCAATGATGATAATATTCATGAATTTTTGTTTGAATTCAGAAAAACAAAAATTATCATGGAAGAGCCACCTCCTTTAAATATCACATCTACTCTAAAGCATTCATTCGCTGTTCATATTTTCCGTCCTTGAATTCTAATGTGTGTTTTGTCTAACAATTGATTAAATTAAGTACCGAACATTATCGAAAAGCAATTCTGAAAACATTATACTGAAATATTAACATTATAATAAGTGTCTTTGCATAGCCGTTTCTGTCTTCAAATTGCTTCCAACACTGTTTCTGCATACTTTTCAATAAAATCAATTTACGGTGCTAGTGTGTCTTACTGTCACATGGCCTGCCCACCTAAGTCTTCTTGATTTAATTATTCTAATAATATCTGGACATGAATACAAAATATGTAATTCTAAATTATGTAACCTTCTCCACTAACCTATTTTCTCATCCCTTTTAGATCCAAATATTTTTCCTAACAATTTTATTTTCAAATACTCTCAATTTATGTTCCTCTTTTAATATAATAGACCAAGTTTCACATCCATATAATACTACAGGTAAAATTACTGTTTTGTATATTTTAACTTTTAGTTTCTTAGAGAGAAGTAACATACATTTCCTGAATTAAGCCTACTTTTTATTTTATTTCCTCTTTAATATAATTTTCATTTGTTAATATTTTTTATCAATATTTCAAAAGATTTGGTTGCCTGCAAAAATTAATCCAGTTATCTCCTTGTTAGTAATAGTATTTTATTTATATATTATGTCAGGTTATAAAAAAAGTTCGCGCCTCAGTCAATGCAATGAGTTGTGTGATAATGCTGTCTGTTTCCGCGTTTGGCTCATACCAATCATCCGTATATCGTCTTCTTCCTTGCCTCGCTATATGAAACTCGTCCATCCTATCAACCAACTTTTTGCTTGCAGCCCGAAAAAGAAACTCTGGATTCTGCAACTTTTTAATACCACTTATTTTGCGAAGATTGTCCATAAAAATCATCTCGCACGGTGGATAAAATTCAGGCGCTATTTTGCTTAACTCAACGAGCCTTGCAACATCCTTACCTCCATCGACTGTATACTCAAAAATCTTGTAGAGCAGTTCAAGTGGTAAGTCGGTTATACAAATTGTCATTTTTACAAAATGTTATTAAATAAAAGTTTCTCGGTATTTATTCTCAAAATTCAATACAAATACAAATTCATACAAATATCAGATTTCTTGGGGTTTAAATCAAAATTTTATATTTAATATAAAATATTAATTGTGTTTAATAAAATGCCTTGTATACTTAATATGTTAATATATTTTTATTATTGGTTTATTTTATAAGATTTCTTGGGTTTAAAGTAAACCTCTATATTTGATATAAAATATTAATTAGGTTTAGCAGTGTATTTTTTATATATATTGTATATATTTAATGTGTTAATATTTTTAATTTTTGAAGTTGGTTTTATATATCATATTTCTCGGGATTCAAATCAAAATTCTGTACTTAATAAAACTCTGACGGATTGTCTAACTAAAGTGACATGCGCGAAGGTAGAATAAGTATTGATCCCCAGAAGCAGTGACCTACAGTCACTAACCTACCCCACCATGTCGTGATGTGGCGATGACCTAATGCGTATTGATTTTTGTATAACAAGCTGGGACAGATATAAACCAGATTCTAAATATGAATAGATTACAACAAATACAAGATGGATGTATAATAATAATAATAAGAAATTTTATATATTAATCCAAACAGACCTGTTTTTTTTAGCTATCATATTAAAAAAATGCAAAATATCCCAGTTTCAATTCGATCCATTTATCTGAATCGAAGAAACCAACAATTCACATTTTCCCATATCACTGTATGCTTGTCTATTAGCCTCTTTCGCTGTTGTGCTCAATTAGTTTTCACTAATTGTCGATTTTCTTGAAGAGGTCTAATAGAACAAGATACGGCGGTATGAGAAATATGTAAATTAAAGATATTTTAGCAGTATACGACGTCTTAAGAAAGTTATATTAAGCTCCAAAGTACTTTGTCTAACGCTTACTACCAATCCCTATTGCTGGCAGAGAGAGTTGAAAATGATGTAGTATTGAAACTTGTTCCCAAGTGTTCACCGAGTTCGGACATTTGTACATAGATGGCTCTGTTGTTGTCGCTTATATGATCATCTTAGCTTAGGCCAAAAACAGTGTCGGGAGAGACATATTTTTAACAAACTTATAGACAACAATCTGGCAAATTCAGGTGTCGCCACATTAATCTGAGGGGGGGGTCATACTTTCTCAAAAGCTTTTTTTATAAAAATCATAGGTTATATATAGTAAAAATAAAATTATATTAACATTTTGCCCATGTTTGTCATCAACACCTCAAAAAGGAAACAGGTTGTGGTTAATGACAGAACAAGCATTAAAATTATCTGTGAATTCCATGATACACTCCCTGATGATACCATATGTAGTATTATTCTTATAGGTGAAAAATCATATGTTTATGATGTAAGAAATGAAAGAGTCACAGAGCAATTCTAGAAAAACCTCTGCATATTATATTTTCTTAGTATTAGATAAACAAGTTGAGCCTGGTCCTGAATTAAAATATTTGAGTTAACATATTAATATTCTAAATTTAAACCAAAAATAAACCAGAAATGGACCGGAAGTAAATATATATGTGGGTGTAGGTAGGTAGGTGGCAGATTCAGGTATAGTCAAATCAATCTGGGAGGGGGTCATACTTTCTCAAAAAGTTTTCTTGTACAAAAATCTTAAATTTGATAGAAGAGAACACTTGAGCAATAAGCTTTTATAGGCAACTTAGCCTAATTTTAGCACAGGCAAGACCTCATACTTTCTCGCTCCAGTCCTATATACTTTTACACTACTTACAATGTCAATGTCTGTCCAAGATTGTTCTCAAGATATATTTCAATCATCAGTTCGTTGTACCAAAGAATATAAAAATAGTTCACTAAATTCGGCATTCTTTTTTTTCTGAAACCATATTGTTCTTGATACAATATACAAAAGCCTCCATTTCGGGTTGCAATTTATGATAACGTTCGTTCTTTAATTTCTGCAGAGGCCAAAAAAGGTTACACAAAAATAAGTGTAGTTCAGAGGCTGTGAAAATAAAATCATCGGATGAATGATGCTGATACATCGAGATACAACGTTTCCCGAAAAAAATTACACCACTGACGGTGATATTTCCCGTAACCAAGTAATTGAATCGACGACCTGTTTCGACGTAATTCAGTAAGTCAGATTTCAAAGCACACAGTTCTCTAATCTGCTTAGAATCGATGCGTACGGGTGATATCCCCTGTTGCGAAAACTCCCACACCAAATTGAAAGGGAATTGCTTTTCGAATCCTATTGCTACGAACTTGTTTTTTTCCTTGTTCAGAAAATATGTGTTAGCAAGATAGAGATCTAAACATGCCTCTACGTTGTGTAGTCCAGGACATTCCATTGTATCTGAGGAAAAACCGATCTCCCTACGCCGTTTTATGAAATCACAGTCTGTAGTCACAGGTATTCCCTCGTCCATCGGTTCGTTCTTGATAGGGACAGTTTCGATTTTGAGGGGTTGCACACGTTTGCGAGTTGTACGTTTGGAAGCATCATCCTGATGGGTCATGCGTTTCACTAGTTTGTCGTGTTTTTCCATTGTAGAATCCCTAACAGGCTCCATGATGTTCTCACTAGAGCTGTCTCGACGGCACTGAGATAAAGATACAGCAGCACACATTTATATAGCTTTTTTCATAACACGACACCGGATCGCGTGGATAGAGCAACACGATTGATCCCCTCTCGGGCACTTGGAATGGGGTAAACATTTGAAGATCTGACAAAAACGGTGTAGGATATATCCATCTTTACTGACACTGGGCGGAAATGCTTGAATGAAATCCTTGGTCGTAACATGGCGTGCTTTGTAATAAGCGTACACGCAACAGTAATGTCCGCACGTCGTGGCCGGTACCCCCCTGTAAGGGAATGTTGTTGTAAGTCCAAACCGAGGAATGTAGGTTCAGGAAAGTTACGAATTCTGGATAGAAAGGATGCAATCCGTATGAATCGAAATATTCAGCCATATTGTTTTTGCCAAAATAGAAGGCCACCCAGTGTGTACCCTGGAAGTTGGAAGTGTCAGTGTTTGCGATTATCAAGGCAGGAGTAGGAAACGTCCGAGGTAAAAGATCTCTCGAGTAAACACCGTAGAAAATGTTCTTGGTGGAACAGTTTCGAGATAGAATCTCCCTGATCTGCGACGTTTTCATGCTGCCTATGTAAAATGAGAGTACAGTGTTCTGTTATTTTTATACTCTCAAGATGATATTCTTCTAATATTTGGGGGGACGGTTGCATGTCAACAGGTTTGGCAGACAGTACATCCAAAGAATCACTATTATAAATATCATCACAGGTTATCAGTTCGATGAGTTTTCCCATCTCACGTTACATATATTTTCATATGTTTATAATAATATCTCTGTCTTTGGTCATTTCTATGAGTCCAGGGTAAAATCTGGAGTCTGGCAGTAGTGGAAGCAAACGTGTGTCAACAGGTTTGGAAGCTGTCACTTTCGAAGAAACACTATTATGATTAATATCACGGGTTTTCCATTCGGGTGGTTTTTCCATCACAGGTAGTATAATGTCTACATCAGAACTGTCTCGATAACACTGCGAGCCAGAAACACGAGCATACATATTTATAGACAATTCGGTCTCACTGATGGAGGATAACACTTCTGTCTTTTGTTATATCTACTGCACATTCGAATTCAGCATACAGAAGGCATGTTATATTTTCCGACAGCTGGGGAGAAAATTGCATCTCGGCTCCGATGATACCTTGTTCCTGGAGACTGGTGTGCGTGTCGTTTCCTGAAGAGTCAGGCGTTATTTCGAAAATCAGGAAAAAGGATCCGTTCTCGAACATTTTCCTTGTGATCTGGTATCCGTAATTGGCGTGGTGAATGCCTGTACCGGAAAATAGAGTTTGATAGGCACGTGTTATCAATCCGCCGTTTCCTCCTGTGGTGACCCGCAAGAGTTCGTAAGGTACGAGTTCTCCATTTTTCACAAGATGGAAAGAAGATAGATTAAAACTTCTAAAGTCGAACGGATTTTTCTTACAGTCTCCGAGAAAGCTGGCGGTGGATACCATAGCAAAAAGAACAACATTCGGAAAAGGACCTTGAAAAGCATTATCGATCGAAATCTGCTGCGTTCCGGCAACGTAAGAATAAGCTTTTATGACGCTTCTGGTGAACGGATAATGGGCAGGAGCGTAAGAGAATGCTGTGTCTATGGCCAAACTGGTGGTAGGAGTAGGAATGATGTGATTTATTTCGAGAACAGCCTTTAAAATGTTTATTCTGGTGGTTGATGAAGTCTGATCTCCCCAGATGTAAAAAGCATCACGTGACCTGGCTAGATCGATACGTACTTCAACGCCGTTGATCAGGTATTTAGGCTGGTGGAAAAAATCTATGTGCAGTTTTCCCATTAGTTCGACTACGGCAGACACCTCCGTAGACTTTCCGGTTGTCGGAACGTGCTGGAAAAAGTCTTTTCTGGCGGTAAAACCTTTGTTGTCGGCGGTGATTTCAGGTGTGTCCAAGTACCACAAGTCATTTGTGAGATGCGTGTTCGCAGCATCGCTACCGTAATTGATTTCTGCTTCGAAGATTGATTTATATGCGTAATTGTTATCGGCAACTGTTACAGCGATACCGTTGAGAGCCACTGTAACTTTTGAAAAAAGTGAATGGAGAGGATAATTTACGACCCCGCAGTTTTTTGTAAGGGCGTTGGAAGGTTCGGAAGCACTCATGGGAGACCCATCTTGATAGACCATCTGCGTTAGGAGACGAAGGTAGGCAGATGAAAGATCTAGAAAATCTGTTCCTGCCGGCGGAATGGCAGACTGAAGTATGTTCTGATTATCGATGGAAGCGATAGGCTTGTAGGCGACCGTGTAAGTTTTTTCGACATTTTGCTGAATAGGTTTCTTGCTGAAAAGATCGAACTGCGAGATCATGCAAGTGTTATTCTCCATCATTATCTAAAAATATCTTTTCCTGCCGCCTTCTGTTTAATTTTCCTTTTGCTTGTTGTCCTAGATTTTGTGGATGTTTTTCTCCGCTTTTTGGATGCGCTTTTTTTACGGATCGCAGATGTTCTAATACGGTTGGCTGAACGTTTTAACATCGACTGAGCAATTTTTGTTACAGGTTTTGTTCTTATACCGGAACCTACCAGAGAGTCGATTTTGCGTTGTGCTTTACTTTGAAGATTTTGACCCGCTTCACGTACACGTTGACGAACGATAGTTCTCGGAGTCTGTTGGCTTGTTGCAATATCGGTGATAATGTTAGCGCCTGTTTTTAAAGCTTCTTTACCGATTGCTTTTCCACCGCTCCAGAGTAGATGTTTCACCATTCTAAACAGTCCTGCGAAAAGTGAGCCCAATCCTCTCCCTTTTTGAATTCTAGTTGAACGGTAAATGGGTCCAATTCCCCCACGGATTTGATTACTGTAATATTCGGTCTGCGAATTCATGGTGATTCATTCGCTTTTCGGCATAGACTGAGAAAAATAAAGGCCTACTGTTTTTTAAAAGGACTTTGCATTTCTACGAAAATGTAAAACAGCAATTGTGGGTAAGGAGCCGTTCCTCAAAGGCAGGAGATCTCCTTTCCTATCGTACATCGCAATTTCTATTGTTTCGAAAGAACCTTTATCCAGAGAAACGTCATGAATCGGATTGAAAGTATGATGGGCAATGGGTACAGTACAAGATGAATCTGTTTCCGAATACAGTTTTCGGGTAAGACGTAGAAGACGTAGAACTTCTCCTCCGACCAATGACGGTTTCACTAGATCGGAGTAAATGGATATATAGGGGTTTTTATCCACGACGTTGTTGGACACTGCGTGCGTAGAATAAATAGATTTCAATATGTCATATCGAAATTTAGCATAGTCATCAGTCTCGTCTATGGGTGTAACAGTATTTATTGGAGCATCGTTAGATTCAGGCTTTGGAACCCCTATCAAGGACAGATGTTTGTACACAGCCTCTTTAAAGAAAAACCTGAGATGAGTAGGAACAGCGACGTTAGCAGGGTTTGTTTTCAGGAAATGAATAAAATCCTCTATTGTATATGTTGCTGCAGGAAAATAGAATGGTTGTTCGTTAATATAGAGTGTATTATCTGTAGAAACAGAAGATCCCGACGAGTCCCATTGCGGTTCCAACAAAAAATGCCAGTATTTATCGAGAACGGTCCTCCGTATTTCCAGGTCGTTGGGGAGGGATTCTTCGATGGAAGAGATCAGATCCTCAGCACTTGCATACGTCCAAACAGGAAAGGTTACCGTTCCAGAATCAGTTTCCAAAACATTGTCGTATAGAGTTCTGCTAATCCTACTTCCGACAATTCTGGTGACAGATCGATCCCTTTTGCAAGTTTTACGTTGAAATGGGTCAGCGTGTTGTCCGGAAAATAATTCTCCGATGCAGATGACGGAAGGTAAACATAGAAATTATCGTCCATTCTCGCCGAACACAAAGAATTCACTGGATCGTGGTGACGATATATTTTGATATAAATATGTTTTGGAAATTATTTTTCTGATAACTGTTTTACGGAGGATGCCTTGATCCACGAATCGAAACTAGGTGGATATCCGAGCCAGCGAACCAGGTATTCCAAATTTTTACCTTTTCCCCGGCTGTTCAAAATCTTATCAATTTTATACCCTTCGTCAGGATCGGAATAAACTTTTTGCAGTTCATGTTTGTAAAATGTACCTTTTACAGGTTCTTCATTTAAATCGTCTAATATGTATACAGGTACAGGTGATCGCTGAACAAGGGAATGGATTTTGAAAAGTTCTCGTGACCACGATTGTTCGTATCCCTTCTCGAAATGTCCTTTGACGACAGAGATTCGTACGATATCACCAACATTCAGATCTGAGATGGCTGCGAAATATGTTTGTCAGGTTTGTCGAGTCGTTTCCACACGATGTAAATGTTTGACTCGTTTACATCTGGAGGCGCCATTCCTATGGAAGTGTGGATTGCTGTATTGTAACCTTCGAGAAGTTGCTGTAAAATATCTACGTAACGTCTTGTCTGTTTCGACGTGAAATATTTCCACATTCGTTCTTTCAATGTTCTGTTGAAACGTTCCACTACACTCGCTTTCAGAGGATAATTTGAAGCTATCGAAAAATTTACATTTTCATTTTTTAAGAACTTTTGGAATGTAGAATTCGTGAATTCCGTTCCTTGGTCTGTCTGTAGTGTGACAGGTTTTCGCCTGCTTCGTTCGAAAATAGTTTTGAAAGCTTCGGTTACCGATTTTTTTTTTAGCGGTAATGCAAAGGCATATTCTGAGAATACATCGATCACTGTCAGAAGATATCTGTATCCATCGTTATGTTTTTGTATCGAAGTCATGTCGTTGAGATCAGCTTCCCAAAGCATGTCTATGTTCCACACATTGTAATGATTTCGAGGGAACCTTTTCCTCGTAGGTTTGTGGAGAGTGTACGTTTCCTGGTGCATCAGCCATTTTTTGACCGTATTGCGGGATATATTTTTATCCCATACCGCGTTCCATAAACGATCTACAGATGAGAATGAAGCATGGTGTCGGGGATCGTAATATATTTTGGTGAGGATTTTATCGTGTTTTAACTTTGGGACTCCCATGACTGATCTCTCTGTCTACGGCTTTTTTTCAGAGGAACCAGCTTGTATGCGTCAGGTGTTCTCAGAAAAGGTGAAGTTTTTCTGGAAACACGGACAGCCACTTTCTTCTTCTTCTTCTTCTGTTTCTGTCGATGAGACGGTCCAGGGCTTTCCGTTGACGACGATGAGAAGTTCAACGTCTTTGGATCAGGAAGTGTTTTTTTCCTGACGTTCGTCTATCAAATGTTGTGACGTAGATTGGTACTCGTCGATGATATTTTGTAACTGATGACGTGTATTACGGGGTAACGTCTCTGCCAGGTTCGGAGGAAAGAACGTCCATCCTGGCGAAATAGTAGAAGAACCGTCGTTATCTTGAACAATAGGAATTTGTAATGGTTCTTTGAATTTTCGACTCAGCCATAAATACTCGTCCAGTTCCTTTCTGTAAAGACGCCATTTTTGATAGTGTTATATTTTTCATTTTTTGAATATCATTCATTTTTTATCCAGAACGGATAATTTTTGAGTTACAGACGAGTCGGAACCTCGAATACGTGCTAGCTGTTCCGGTGAAAGGACGATCATCTTTTTGTAGGAAGATGTCATTTCTCAATGAGGAATGAGAGTACCGAGAAGGTCCGATAACAAAGAATTTAGAAGTAAGGGTAGAAACCCACCTTTCTGCACAAGAAGTGTTTTTCTTTTTTTGATGTTTACTTTCGGTTTCACGAGATTGCATAAGACCGCCTTGTAAGGTGTCAGACGACGTTTTGTGGACGGTTTAATTTTCACGTTTCCTTTTAAAACGTTCAAACAGCATTCACTGATGAAACGAATTGTCTTTTTCGGAGCACTTTTCAATAATGATTTTCGGATTTTGGTAGGTGAATTTTTCAACCCGTGCAAGAAAGGTGAATCTTTCTTGAAAGACGACGTATGTCTATTCCTGTTAGAACGTGATTTGGTACGTGTCTTCCTCGTTCTCCTCATCTCGATGTTTTAAACATTCCTGAGAAAGATATGCAGTTGAGTAATTCTGGTTAAAATGTCTGTCTGATAACTTAAAGGATCCGGTGTTGACTGTGAAAGATCAATATACAAATAACTGAAAGGTTGAGTGGTAGCATCTATAGATTCTTAAAAATAACGAAATGCTTTACGTTCAGTGAAATGTCTCTGCAATTTTTCCCTTGATGAAAAAGATTCTGTGTTATGAACACCACCGAAATGTTTTTGTGATGACTGCCTTTTGTGAAAAGGTCGGCGACTTTTTCTCCTTGAGCAACCATCATAAGATCGTCAAGGATTATGAGAGTAGGGGTTTTTCCGTTCCACGACTGCCAATCGACGATACCTTTATGATATTGCACATCTCGAAGATTTTGTGGAATACTGTTCTCCTGATCGTAACACCATATAATTTTCTTCACGGTTCCTTCGACGAGATGAACAATGGAGTCGACCATATTTGTCACAAAAGTAGTTTTTCCGCTTCCTGATGCTCCGCAAACCATCATGGTGAAGGGATGGGAAAGTTTAGGAATCATGCTGAAGAAACGTCTTACAGATTCTGAAGAAAAATTAAGATCCGGCAGTCTGCAAACAAGTTTTATATCCTATCATCCCGAAGACGAATTCGAACTCTGGACCGCTACAGACATATTTTAGTCAGCACAGTATCCGAAAGGATACGATAAATGTTCATCGTCGAAACGTCGTTTCAACAGCACTGGCTGAAACAGCTTTTTTTCATATGTACTGATTACTTGGAACTGTTTTGTTCTTCTGATCCTGAAAATATTTTCGACCATAACTTCAGGTTGCTCATTGTTTATCATGTCGCACATAAAAAGTAAAGTAAAGTGTTCCCCTGTGCATAGCACCACGCCATGAAGGCGTATAGGGGGTGTGGGGGTAACGCCCCACACTTTCTTGATCCGGTCGTGAGTGGGGGTGATGTGATCAGCATCACGCCCCTGACCGCCTTTACCCCCCAGGGTTTCCCCCAGGTACCCATGTTATTCGACGCTGGGTGGGCGCCGGGGCCGCTTCCACCGTTAGAAAAGTTCCCGGATTTGAACCGGCCGGGGATCGAACCCGGGACCTTTAGCATGGTAGTCAGACGCGTTACCGACTGAGCCACCGCGGCCTCACAAATTATATGGTGTTACGATCAGGAGAACAGTATTCCACAAAATCTTCGAGATGTGCAATATCATAAAGGTATCGTCGATTGGCAGTCGTGGAACGGAAAAACCCCTACTCTCATAATCCTGGACGATCTTATGATGGTTGCTCAAGGAGAAAAAGTCGCCGACCTTTTCACAAAAGGCAGTCATCACAAAAACATTTCGGTGGTGTTCATAACACAGAATCTTTTTCATCAAGGGAAAAATTGCAGAGACATTTCACTGAACGTAAAGCATTTCGTTATTTTTAAGAATCTATAGATGCTACCACTCAACCTTTCAGTTATTTGTATATTGATCTTTCACAGTCAACACCGGATCCTTTAAGTTATCAGACAGACATGGTATCAAAATTGACCAATTCCAATGTAAAGATATTCAATGTGATTCCTTTCACTTTACAGATATACTGCGGTTCGGAGAACGGTTTTGTTATTTTCATGCTGTAACTTTTCGGTCCCGTTGAAACAAACTGTTCACAAACTGCATCGGGCCCGAAATCTGTCAATTCATCCGTGAGTTCTCCTAGTGCGTCACCTGTCTGGGGATGATATTCCATTTCAGGACTATGTACGTAAATTACAGAATCTGTATCACAATAACATATCCTGTCACCCAACTTTTCGAGGAGTTCGTACAGTTTCAGACGAGCATGGCATGTTGTGAAGGCTGCGATAGGAACATTTACTTTCCTGTTCAGACTGACGGCCTCTTCAACATATTTCCAGTTCACTAAAACGATGTCGTGATGAACACGACTCCTCCGATCACTATATTGGGGTCCGTCATTTTATCGAGAAAATCTTTCGATTCCTTGATTATAGTTGTTTGGGAAAGATTGTCCCGTGGACAGAATTTACCCCATAGAGAATTAAGACAGAGTTTAGCCAGAGTACGTTTTCCAGGATTAACTTCGATACTGGTTTTTTTTCAACAGAATACCCTCCTTATCGAAATATTCCTGTATGTACTTCTTCTTATCCTCTTCATTCTGACACCATGAAGGCCATCCGTTATCTTCCTGCTTTATTTTCAAGAAGGTGTTGATATATCCTGCAAAGAGTCCTCCAGTTTTTTTGACAGGGTCGTACATGGATGTTTGATATTTCCACACTTCCGACACCGCCAGCACTCTGTAGCCTAAACTGCAAGCTTTACGCACCTCAGCGATGACCCAAGTCCCCGAAAGTGCGCGTTGTTCATCGGAATGGCTGCATGTACCTTCAAATTTTAATCCAATAGCACGTTCCTTACACAATGCAAACATCAGTTTTCCATGCATTTTTGTAGGTAAAACAGGATGTAAAAGGGCTTTTGGCGGCAGAATAGTACATTTTATGAGTCCCTCCATGTTCAGCACCTCATTTACCGAAGGAATAGAAGTTCCTAGAAATATGGTAGGATGTCCGACACGATAGGCACAGTATTTGTTTACATAAGGGTACAAACTTGTAAAATCGTTGTACTGTAATTTCTTATTTTCCTTGATCTTGTAATAAGTCCTGACTGTTTCAACTCTCCCTCCGTACAAGGCGTCTCGCGGATTTAAAGGAATGCACCAAACGATAGGATGTGTAGATAGATATCTATCGATTTCAGGATCGGCTTTCAATATTTTGTTGAAATTGCATTCCCACATTGTGACAACATGGTATCCTTCAGAACGTAGAGTCAGAAGTTTACGACACGTTGTCTCGTACCTGAAGGCCGCAGTGTTCAACATGTCACTATGTTTATCACTGTTACTATCCTGAACGGTTTCATCTTCTTCGTCACCTTTCGGATACATATCCCTGTTAATTGATATGCAGCGTTGACAACCATGCCAGTAGCATCCAAGCGCCTCGTACATCGTCTGCGTCTCCTCGTGATAGCCGTCCACTCTGTAACGCCCTCCTATGACATATTTTTCACAAGTACGTCCGCCGTGAAGAAGTATTACATCATTTTGTTCTTCCACGTAGGTTAACCATTTCAATGCGAACTTGGACATCTGATCTGCATGATGGTAACCTTTTTGGGTATTATTCCTATAGTGTTAGCCGGCATAAATTTCTGCCTGTAAATTAGTGAACAGGCAGATGCTATTGTGAGACAATCCTTGAAAATGTCTATGTTGCATATGTCTAAGAAATTCTGTCTCAGCTTCAAACATCCTTGTCTCAACAGGGTAACATCCTTGATGCAGTATTGGAGAAGTTGTTTTTTGTTGTTGAAAGGTATATTTTTGCTGCATTCAATGTCATACCAAGACATAAAACGGTGCTGATCTTCAACTGTTTTCATATATTCATAGCCGTATGCAGAAGGGGAGGCATCGGTCCTATGTAATTTCTGTTCTTGTAGGTGTTCCACAGATGCGGATAATATCCTTTCTGAACAGGCAAACCGAAAAGTTTGGAAAATCCTGCAAGATTTGTTTGAACGTAGTTGAGACTGTCCACAAAATGAAGATTCTGGTATGACATACTGATGATTTCGAAATTTCTGTATATATTCTACGATTTTGAATGTTATACAGACATTCCTTACTCTGAGAAAAAGCGTTTCTTCATGTTGTAAACTTGCGGCTTTACGTTCTGAAGGATACCATGTTGTCACAATGTGGGAATGCAATTTAGACGGTACCAAATCTAAACTGAATTCGAAATTTCTGTATATATTCTACGATTCGAATTCAGTTTAGATTTCGGTACAGCCATGTGACAGAAATGATTTATAGGTTTCACACAGTTACATACAGTACAGTACTTCATATTACATTTATGCACTTTTTCATATATATTGTGTGTTAGAATAATTCTGAAACATCGTGGACACTGTTGGATTTCACTACAGACTGTACCGTTTCGGAATGGTGTAGAGACATGATTTGTGAAGCAGTTCTCATTTTTGAAAATTCTGTGACATGTCTGGCATATTCTGCGAACACCCTGTTCAGGCACACACGTTGGAGTTGAACGGCACATAGAACATAATTGTTTACACAGATGGTTATGAACTTTTTGAAATATGAGTTCGTTACACCCGCGACATTCTTGTTTTGCCGCAAATGCTCCAACACGGTTCACTATCACATCATAATGCTGTCTGCGGTTATCATAGACAAGGTATATAAATTTGGAAGCATTTTCAACCAGTCCTTCAAACAAAACATCTTTCACATCACGAAGATTGTTGTATACAACAATTTTATATTCTGGAAGAATTTGCTGAAATTTTCTCAGTTCAGGAATCCCACTTCCGGCACATGCATTGTTTGTGAGATCTACATCTGCTTTGCGCATAAGTTCGAAAATAGGTTTCAGAAGATGTGAATAGGACGGATCATTATCAGCATGGGCTTTCCCTATGACCAGAGCTTCAGCTAAACAGAGTGTTTTTTTTCTATTCGGCACACCGACGACACTTCTTTTTTGCGTGCTTAACATGTAATTAGGTAAACAATATGTTCGTTTACCACCACCTCCGACAGGTATGTCGACATGGTCGGCTCGCAAAATTAAAAGGTCTGTAGCCGTGAATGTTTTCGAACTCTGCAATATTCCATACATAATGTTCCACACCATATCACTGTGTAACTGGTCACTTCTGTGCCACCCGATATAAATATCTTTCACGGTTGGGTCAGATATGTTAGACAGAGTTAAACCTATCTTGTCTTCATCTTCGGTGTTTTTCTTAACATAGGTGAGAAGATTTTCAACACCTTCACGGATCCATGTGTGAGGATCAACATTTTCTGGAGGGTGCGAGAAACTGATTTCCACACGACGTCCTTTGGAACGGAATTTGGTATATTCACGTTCTTGAATGTGATGTAATATTAAATTCCCTATTTGTTCACGAGACACTGTATCACATTTTCTTTTCTTACCTTTTCTATCTGATGCAGAAACACCCTGGGATGACTGTTCTGCTGAAGGTAAGGGATCCGGTCTCCATGACGGTCCCGGCACAGGTTCTAAGCCTGATCCAGGTGCAACGTTCCTTGAAGGTCCTGGTGATGTAACAGGGTCAAATACGGTTGTCTGCTTCTCCTCGGTAGCTCGGGATACAGGATCGGGTGTTGATGAAGGACCTGGTGATTCTTCGGAAATACCTGTCCATCCTTCTCCATAAAGATCGGGCACGGATGTTGTCACTGTCCGTAGTAATCGGTCATACTCCTCGACCAAGGAGATTCTTTCTCCTGCGATGATTTTTTGCGCAATTTGCACCAACACTTCCCGTAACTGTCTAGGTGTTGTGTAACATCCATCACGATATATCAATAACAGATCGTCAGCGGATAACTATACGTCCATGATCGTACGATGTCTGTGTCACGAAGACTGTCATGTGGAGAGAACACCGTACTTTATATACGCAAGCATACCAAAGCAGTTATTTCCGTTCCTAACGGTTCTGCTGTCTGATCTGTAAACTCTCCGGAAATCTGTAACAGTCCTCTGCTAACAGTCTTCGCCTTTTCTGGCTGATATGAATGCTCATGTAAAATTCTCGGAAAAGCTAACTGTCTTCACCAGATGTTTTCCTGGCTGATATCAAACCCATGTAAAATTCTCGGAAATAGCTAACTGTCCTCACCAGAGGTTTTCCTGACAGCTATGAAACCATCTAAAATTCTCGGAACTACTTAACACTCCACTAAATCCCCGAGCCATCCCTAACTGTTCTACTTTATTCCGAGTCCAACACACTATCAATCATCCTCCAAGCAAAGGTGGCGACCCCCATTGTCACACCAGCATCAGAACCTGAGATGACTCCTAATTCTATAATATTACGTAGTAACCGTCGGTGATTTTTACTGGCACCTATCTGTTGTAGGTAAATTGAAAAACTCGAAAAACATGTCCGGAAAATTTCGAAGGGCCGTCCAGCCGGCCCTAATTGGACTAGAGTGAAGGCAATTGTAGATTCGGAATCTGTACGTCAACACCTTTAAATAGAGTATGTATATGGACGGGGGTCTACGGTCAAAATAAAAACCAAGATGGCGGCCTCCATTGTCATGACGAGCTGAGATGACAAATAATTGTATAATATTACGTAGTAACCGTCGGTGATGTTTACTTGCACCTATCTGTTGTAGGTAAATTGAAAAACTCGAAAAACATATCCGGACAATTTTGAAGGGCTCTCCAGTCGGCCCTAATTGAACTAGAGTGAAGGCAATTGTAGATTCGGAATCTGTACGTTAACACCTTTCCATAGAGTATATGGAAGGGGGTCTACGGTCAAAATAACAAAAACCAACATGGCGGCCAAGATGTCGGCCCCCATTGTCATCACGAGCTGAGATGACAATTAATTGTATAATATTACGTAGTAACCGTCGGTGATTTTTACTGGCACCTATTTGTTGTAGGTAAATTGAAACATTCGAAAAACCTGTCAGGAAAATTTCGAAGGGGTGTCCAGCCGGCCCTAATTGAACCAGAGGGAAGGCAATTGTAGATTCGGAATCTGTACGTCAAGAGTATATGGAAGGGGTCTACGATCTGAAATAGAGAAACCTAACATGGCGGCCCTATTGTCCGGCCCTGTGTGATCTAACATAAAATTGATTTGCCATATCTGTGCATTTTCAAAGGGGCGACTCCGACCCTGTTTGGCCCCGGGAAGAAATAATAGAAACAACTCTGCATTTTCAAAGGGGTTCGACTCCCCCCTGTGTGTCCTAAAAAACTGATTGCTTTAATTCTGTATTTTCAACGAGTCCACTCAAACCCTGTAAAAACGGATTTGTCATATGTGTAGGTCGACTCTGATTCTGTTTATTTAAGAAACAAACGCAATTACAATAACGCTACATTTTCAACATCATCTATTTCACGATGTTCTTTCTCAGAGGTTCTGTGAGGACCTAACAAGGAAGTTGGTTTTGCAATTATATCTCCATACTTTTATTATCTGTCTGGATGAAACAAGGAAGTACTATGTACGTAACGTTATCAGAGTCGACCGGATGCAACAAGGAACTACTGTGAAACTCATCTCAGAACTGCAGACCTCAGTCCCGCAATTTCCTCCTTGTAAATCTGTCATGATGTAATAAAGAACTCCTGTCACCGAACTTTAATCTCTTCTACAGATTTCCGTGTAACAAGCTTGCTAATGACTTAAGCGTGTAAGGAAGTCTGCAGAACTTCTGAAACAGATTTTCCTCCACTCATTCTGTTACTTCGTGTTTGGTCAAGCAGAACGTGCAATGGCTGATGCAAATTTGGTAAGTACCTATTTCATATTCATATTAAAAATAACATATTTTCTGTATACACCTTATATTTTTATTACAAGAAACTATTATACATATTTTATTATACCCATTTAATGCAATACCAATCAATGTAGACGTTATATGTACAATCTCGGATTCGATTCCCGATGGAAACCTATGGTTCTGTGCATAAAGTAAATTTAAAATCAGATAGATTGTTTAATTAAATCTGTGATTGAAGTCCACTTTATGCACAGTAACACTAATCGTAACTGGACCTACAGTTTAAAGTGGAATCCGAACCACCGTGCCATGTGCCTCCATAGAGTATCGATCCGGCAGCCTTGATTACAAGCCGACGACGTTACCACTGTGTACATATCGGTGTACATATTTTATTGCTACCATTCGAAATTATACATTCCTTATTTTAAAATTCTTAATGCGTACCTTCTCTTCTACCGCTCCGACTGTGGGAACAAGGTCCCACAACTGAACGAAACGTGTTAGTTTATTAGTAATATTAGTAATGTTTATTCGTTCAGTTTTCTTTTTTTAATAAGATCCATCATTTTCTCTTCCATTTTCTTCTCAGCTCCCCCCATTTTATCCTTCTATATTTTCTCTTTTCTCACACCCTTGAACACTTCCAGTAATTCAAAACATACCCGAAGTGATAAATGAGAAGGTATGTATTGTGCTTTTTTCACATTTTCTATAAAATCCCCAAATACGGGTGTATTTTCTTTCTTCTCGATTATATACGCAAACATTTTAACCAACATATTTATTTTGACCTCCATGTCGCGGCATACTTCCTCCAAATTTTTCATCAGCTTTTCGGATAGTCCATTTTCTTCACAGAAATTTACATAGCAAGCAATCTTTTTTCAACTTGACAGGCATGAATCTTGCTCCACATATTTCTTCGTTCTTCGAAACATGTTTCATCCTTCAGGTCTCCGTGAAGCAGGTTAAAATTGAATGGTAAACATGCCATCTGAAAATAGAGGACAAAATGTGTTATTTTCTCGATAGACACACATACATTCTATGTTTATATAATTATAAATTTTTCACGGCAAAACGGGATGGCTATATTTGCAGCCTTCATTGAATACCAGGCTAGCACAGATGCTGAGACGGACAGGCTCGACTTTCTTCAAATATCTACTAGATTCCAGGAGAAACTCAAACATGCGGAGCAGGACCAGCGAGCATTCTTTGCCGAGTTTGGGGAGCAAATGGCTACCTTTCTCGAAAGAGCTGCTGCTCAGGTGCAGCAGACATTCACTCGAAACAACCAGGCTAGGCAAACGTTCGCCACACAAGTTCAAGAACAGCAACAAAGGTAATTATCGACATTATTTTTTACATATATAATACATGATTTAAATTATTATCTACCAACTCTACTAATTCCGTAGATTTCTCTTTTCAGAATTATATGTAAATATAATGTACTAAAATCTTAATTGTTACTTTTTTTCAGAATACGCAACAGAGAAATCGAAAGAGTCAACAGACTTCGGAACTTGTTACCACCCGACGTTCTTCGAGATGGGGTTAGACGGCCTGCTCGTTCTCCGTCTCCGGAGGAGGATGAGCAAGAGGTAAGGGCTGAGGAGGAGGAGGAGGCTGAGGAGTGAGGAGCTACCGAACCGTCATGTATTGACGGATGCTAATAAAACATATATAAAAGCACAGGTAATATATTATCTCTCACCTGTTAAGTTGCCTCGTTTTCAGCTTCCGACGTGTCAGTCTCCTCTATTATTTCGGGGAACTCACGATGGGGGCCTGTGCCTCTCGAAAACTGCTCTTCAACTTTATGGACACTGGAAATGAAAGCATATTTTGACCTTAGATCGTTACGCCTTAATGGGTTGTAACAATACTCGGCTAACTCTTCTAAATCTAATCCAGTACCTTTTACTCCTAATGTATCGCTTACCGACTCCTGTAGGGGTACACTACTGTTAAACCACTGAAATATTTCACCCAGTGATAACATAGACTCCCGATATTGTTTTCTAAATAACTGCATCAGGGTTGAAACATTACTATAATCCACTATCATGTATTTTTTTGTGACACCCTACTCGGTACAGCAGGGGAATTTCCTCACTCAATAAATGTTCCAAATTTTCGTACCGTGTCAATTCGACAGCGCCACGCCCACAATTTAAACTCTCATCCGTCATCATGATATATTTTGTAACCAGACAACGTGGAGGAACATGCAGATCGGATATATCTACATGCTCCGAATTTAGTTCCGATTCTGTCTCCATACAGACGCTTTTGAGGAAATTCCGATACTACAGTAAAAGGTCCTGCATTATATCCGTGAGATGCTATCTCACCGGCTACACGATTGCTCCACACATGGTACGACAAATGACCGTATACAGGTGCTCTCTCGAAAAGGTAATGTGTCTCACATAAACCTGTTCTACGACTCTTGATGTATTGCATGCTGATCGGAAAACCATTACTTTCAATTTCCATAAAATTCTCATTCACCAGATCTCTATTGTAAAATGTTATTAAAAGAGATTCCCTGTACCTTACCGGACTATCAAAAACCAACACTTTGGGACTAATACTCTCAAATATATTTGATTTAACACCATGCAAACTTTTCGAATCGGAGACTGTTACAGGGTATGCAAAACACATTGCCTTCCTCGGAGAACGCTCTATGTAACCGTACAAGGGATTATACTGCATATTTTTATCAACATCATGTTTTCTTTTCCTCAACGTTTCACCCCTGCCATCACTACTGTTCTTTCTACAGCATCTCAACTTCTCATATATGTGTTGTGCAGCATTCTTTGCTTCCCACGATCTACGAAATTGCTGTTCCGTAAAATACTTAGGAACGCTCACGTACGGGCTGTCATCCATAAACATTTCAGGCTGTACCGACGACCGTGGTGACCGTGGAGGAGACGGCAGTGGACGACTACTTCGTGATGTCGTTGTCACTGACAACAAATCTGGAGCAGCAGATTTCATCCCCATTACACTGCCGACAAATTGCAATATCCAGCCCCCTATACCCATTTTACACTTCTACTCACCTCAAGATAACCCAATATATACCGCGTGAGGCACCTAAAAGTACCACCTGATATAGCGAAGAAACCAGAAACAGTAGCGATGTGAGGTTTGCGGGAAACAATAATATAAAATGGGGCTCGTAAATCGGAGGTATGGGGTGGGTCGAAAAATATCGACAAATGGGGCATCTGGAGCAAAGTCATATTTTTTTAAATGGAACGATATACAATAACATGCATAATATAAAAGAGCACTCGCAGAGAAACACAACGCCGTTCGTCTCATGCATCTACTGCACATAGGAACGAAGATATGGCCATGTGAAAATATGTAAACAAACTAACAAGTGGCCCACTTGACCGTCAGTACCACGGCATGTGCAAGTATGAGATGTCGGAAGCCATTGGACCAGATGAAGACAGAACGTGTTAAAGGAAGAAAAAATACAGTAGACATCGTCAGCACCATGTATTTGACAGTGTTACAGCATAATGAAAATGACCACGACAGTATGTCCAAGAACCACTGCGTAAGAAGCGAAAACCTGTTAAAGTGTGTGTTCAAAGTGGTGGCCGTCAGCTGCGATACAGGCAACGAGGCGCCCACGCAAAGATCGTTGCACAGAATGTAGCATCTCGTAGGGAATGTCCCTACAGGCCGCAGTAATGTGGTGTTGCATATCCTCTGGACTTGTGGGCACATCCCGGTAGACAATGTCCTTCAGCTTTCCCCACAGGAAAAAGTCTAACGGTGACAAATCTGGGGAACGAACCGGCCATTTGACAGGCCCTCCACGTCCAATCCAACGATTTGGAAATGTATTTTCCACACATGCTGTAGCGCGTCTTGCACTGTGAGCTGGGCACCCGCCATGTTGGTACCACATTTCCCTCCTTGTCTGAAGTGGTATGGCCTCCAATAGTACAGGCAGTTCGTGTTGTAAATACTGTATGTATCGGTCAGCATTCAGTGTCCCTTGTATAAAAAAAGGGCCAATGAGATGTTCACCCACTATACCACACCACACGTTCACACTCCATGGGCGCTGGCGTTCCACTTGGAGAAGCCAATGTGGATTTGTCACCGACCAATAGTGCATGTTCCTTAGGTTGACATTTCCATGATTGGTAAAAGTTGCCTCGTCAGTGAAGAGGATACGTGACAAATCGGGTGTGTCGTGTCGTAACATCCATGTGCAAAACCGAACACGGTCCACAAACTCATTCCCGTGAAGTTCCTGATGGAGGGAGATATGATATGGGTGAAACCTGTGTGTGTGCAGAATACGCAATACATTTCGCTGACTTATCCCAGCAATTTCACGGGAGCTAACGTGCGGATTCACAGCAACAGCGGCGAGAACATTTGTTGCACCTGCCTCACCTGTAGTCGGCTTGTTCCGCACACGTGCTCGTGGTGTTACACTTCCGGTGTCTCTTAATTTAAAAAATAACTTACCAAACAGACGTCGAGATGGCTGTCGTCTGTCCGGATATCTCTCTGCGTACACACGGTAGGCTTCTGAGGCATTCTTTCGGCATTCCCCATAAATCAGGATCATGTCCGCTTTTTCTATGTTTGTGAACACCATAATCTTCGCTCTTACCACTACGACTGCTTGCTATGATCTAACACGATCTCGTGGACCTGCTATCAAAACTTGCTCTGCGTAAAGGCAGTTCTGTCAGGCACCTGAGAAGTCTTACATGCCGTGGTACTGACGGTCAAGTGGGCCACTTGTTAGTTTGTTTACATATTTTCACATGGCCATATCTTCGTTCCTGTGTGTAGTAGATGAATGAGACCAACGGCGTTGTGTTTCTCTGCGTGTGCTCTTTTATATTATGCATGTTATTGTATATCGTTCCATTTAAAAAAATATGACTTTGCTCCAGATGCCCCATTTGTACTTTTAGGTGCCTCACGCGGTGTGTATGTATATATATATATATATATATATATATATATATATATATATATATATATATATTGGTAGGATATACCAGGTAGGATTGATCCGTTGAAACTGATCACTTTTCTCACTATAGTATCTGAAACCTGGCAGGCGATTGTGCTGGCTGAGCTGTGGACAATTATGCGGCAGACAGTTGTACCTCTTATGATGCATAACTGATTCGTTCCTTTTTATATACCTTCCTCCCGACGATGAACACAGTCATATTCGATACGTAATCTCTCGCGCAGAGCACCCAACGCCCACGTGCCTCTCCTATCTTCTTCCTGTCCTGGTACACTGTACACACTCAACTCTTCCGAGAATTGTAACTTTTTAACTCTGTATAATTTATCTACATCCGTCTTCTCCGGCACTTTTTTCTCCTTATGCTCTTTCTCCATCACGTGCTATCCCACATGCTTTGCAGAGAACCCTCCTTCCAGCACAGCATTCAACAGACTTCTAAGAATACAACACACCATTCTTCTGTCACACTCATTCCGGAAACCCATATCTCGACATTTCCAGACCACCGCTTTCAACCTGCCATTTCAACCATTCCGCACATCATTCATCCGGTCCATGCATATCACTCTCAACCGTCCACACACACCCATATCGCTCACCAATTCCTGGAACCACTTAACGATAATCTTTCTCGCAACACCAAACCGATTAACACCAGACATCAAACATTACTCATTTCCCAAAGCCCTACTCTCATCCCACACAATTCCTATAACTCGAACACTCAACACTTCAACGTCATCTGCTCGAACATTCACCAGACCCTGAAATAAACACCCGACAAAATTCCTTGAAAAACAGCCCTTAAAACACTTGACTCAAAACCGCAAAAGCAATTATCATTCCAAACCCATTACACAAACCAGCTCCATTAATTCTCACAACATTTCCTCGAACCAACACTCAACAAACCCTATTTTCCAAGGTACTTAACATTCTCCGCACGCCTTAAAAGCCTCATCAACGCCATCTGTTTTCAGACGCCGGAAATTCCGAGAAACAGTCAAACACTCGCTTTCCTCCAACAACCAATCAAAACGCTCCTCACAAAATTAAAACCCGCCCATTTTATGACGTCACACCAATCAAAATCCTCCATACAAAATAAACCACACTCCTTTTATGACGTCATCACTCAAAACAATACCCTTGCCTGCCCCCACACCTACATCATCAATTGATCTTTGATCGATTTTTTCCAATCAATTGATTTATCGACTCCAACGGGGGTACATAACTACTAATACATTGCCTCAAAATTTTCAATTCATGTTAATATGTAAAGAAACGAAACGCTAATTATATTCCTGGGCACGCTGTACATTTAGTGTCCGCTATTAGTATATAGTTTGAGTGCCGTACCGTGATTTAGGATATAAACCGCCCGATTAATTAAAAGTTCTAGTTGAGAAGTAATAAATGTACAAGGTGGGCGAAAAGTCCCTTACCACCCCTTGTAAAAATCGTTTTAGTGGAAATTCATGAATAACAACCATGTGTGACCATATTAAACCTAGGGGGAAGTCATAAGGTGGGGGTGCCCTTGACGGCGGCCATCTTGAAAGCCGCCATCTTGGATACAAGTCCAGTTTTGTAAATGGGAAGGTAGGCATGCGATACATGATTTTAGGCGAGAATTTGATAAGGAAAAGAATGGTGAAGTCGTAATGTTGAAATCTTCATTTGTTAAAAAGTTACAGGCATTCAAATGTTGGAATCACACTTTTACATATGGTGCTCTACGTGCTCTACGTGAGCGCCCTCCAGCGCCACGCACGTGTGTAGTCGTTCACCCCAATTGTACATGACTCTGCTAAGTGTGTCAGGTAAAATATCAACACAGGCTGCAAAGATCCTTTCTTCCAGGTGAGCAACATTCCTGATCTTCTCGGCGTATACCTTGGCCTTTAAATGACCCTACAAATAAAAATCCAATGGAGTCAGATCAGGTGAACGTGCCGGCTACTCAATGGGACCACGACGCCCGATCCACCGTCCAGGAAATTGTTCATGCAGATAATCACGGACGTTTAATCCATAATGGGGAGGTGCACCATCCTGTTGGAAAAATAAGGGAAATGTGCCATCCTCGGACAACACGGACGGCAGGATGAGATCACTCAACATTGCCAAATAATGATCAGCATTAAGGTTACCAGGAATGACAAAAGGACCAATTAGTTTGGTACCCCATAGGCCGCACCACACCATAACTTTACCAGCTCCTACCAATTTACAGGGGTCAACCCAGTGAGGATTGGTACCGGACCAATAGCGACAGTTTTGTTTGTTGACCTCTCCTTGCACATAAAAATTCGCTTCGTCGGAAAACAGGATTTTTGAGGCGAATGTGGGATCTCCTTCAAGTTGGGCAACTGCCCAGTCACAGAATTCCAGGCGTCGATCTGGGTCGTCTTCTGATAAATAATGTTGATGTTGCAATTTGTACGGATGCCAATTGTTTTTCTTTAGGATGCGTCTAATGGATGTACGGCTGACACCACGTGCCGCTGAGAGGCGACGAGTACTGCGGTGTGGTGATGTTGCAACAGATGCCAACACTGCTATGGTTGTGCCTTCGTCTGTTGCAGTAGTGGGTCTTCCAGACCTGGGTTTGTCCGCTACTGAACCATGAACCAGTATCCATGAATTTCTGGAAGAGGTTGGCAACACTCACATGAGACACAGGATGTCGATCTGGGTGCTGTTCATTAAGTTCAGCTGCTACAACCCTTGCAGTCCTTCCACACCATGCCCTTATTAACTCTTTCCTCTCCTCTGTGGTTAGTGGCATGATTTAGGCCACTGCAACAAATAAAAAATGAAGGTGTGATTCCAACATTTGAATGCCTGTAACTTTTTAACAAATGAAGATTTCAACATTACGACTTCACCATTCTTTTCCTTATCAAATTCTCGCCTAAAATCATGTATCGCATGCCTACCTTCCCATTTACAAAACTGGACTTGTATCCAAGATGGCGGCTTTCAAGATGGCCGCCTTCAAGGGCACCCCCACCTTATGACTTCCCCCTAGGCCAAATGTGGTCACACATGGTTACTATTCATCAATTTCCACTAAAACGATTTTTACAAGGGGTGGTAAGGGACTTTTGGCCCACCCTGTATAAATAGGCTGCAGTGACGAGAGATGTCCGTACACAGGTAAGCAGTAGTGACGTGAAAGAGTCCGTACACATATATACATATACTGATGATTTAAGCACAGTTAGGCACAGCCAACTTAATCTGAATAACTAGAAGAGATTTAGGAGAGCACTTTCACGGCGTGGACGTTTCTCACATATTAATGAGATTTTTTTTTGCTATTATATATTTATATTTTTTTTCTGTCCGAAATATTGTTTTGTTTGACACTTGAATATTTATCCTTAGCACGTTGTAGCTTCGAATGTTAAAAACTTTCAAATGTAGATTGTTTTAAATCTTAAAATATAAATATTGCAAATTTTGCTCCAAGTTACGGCATTTATTAAAGTGAAACAGGTCTAATATTTTAAATCCACTTGCGTGACATAATAATAATTTATAATAAAAATGGCACTAATAATATTAAAGGTTAAATAAAAGCAGACTTATTGATTAATAATGTGCCTTTGGCACAAAATGTTTTTTGCAGAATTAAAAATACTAGCTCAGCAAGTACATCACTAAAAATTTATAGTTACACTTCAGAAGAAGGTATATAATCATATTTGCAAAGTTTTATTTTAAGCGCCAGTTATTGAGAATATTTATTTTATATGAATATGTAGACGTCGACGTCAAGATATTTTTTGCGACCCAATAACAAGTAATTTCCTTCGGATATTGGATCATGACCAAAATTCCGGAAATCCATTCTGCCATCGCAGAATGATTATGGTTAAACCACAACGGTTTTAGTTTCAAACTTTGCTACAATAATATGCTAAGCATATTTTAGAATGGATAGATTCTTCATTTTTAGTGATGTTAATAATATAAAGTTAATTATCGCATGTTTATAGAGTACTTTATCTTATTTTTTATGGTCGATTTCAAAATAAACGATTGTTAGCAGAAGAAAAGTAAACTAACGAGACTAAAATAATAATTATCTTTTAAATAGTAAAGTTTGAACATATTTAAACCAGAAAAGCCACCAGTAAGAAAAGTAAAACTTCAGGCAGGAAATAACGTTAGTTGTAAGAAAGAGTAACTGCGGTTAAGACTAAATATGCACAGGAACTTGTACAGTCAAGAGCAGAAGCATTACATAAATCGTGTCATCATAACAAGAAACCAAAGTAATTTATTAGTCATGTTTTTCAGAATAAGAATTTTCTTATTAAAACACCCTCGATTGTACTAAACTGCTTGCCTGGTAATTTGAAATAAAATTGGGACATGGTTCGAGTCGCGTCAGCGCGATCGCCAGCAGCAACGTCGCTGGAATCAAAGTCTAAACCTCACAAGCTGAAAAACGGGAGCAGCGCCAAAAGTGTTAACACCGCAGCGGGCGAATCCTCCGCGATAACCAAGCAACCAATCACCGCGAGTCCAGCCCGACGTTAGAATCATTAGAGAGAGTAAACAGTACATTTTTAAACACGTGCATTTTTGTATGGGAGGGACCAAAGTCCAGCTCGGCAGCGGAGAAGCAAACCCCTCTCACTCCTCAAACCCCTTGCCATCCGGCAATCCTCCGTTCGGGAACCATCGGTCATCTTTGGACCCAGTTGGCTTGTCACGACACATTTTTTTTTCCAAACGTTGAATTTAGTCTCCAGTCTTGAAGCCGTCGGAATGAAGAATTTGCGAAGTAAGAAAATCACCCCGCGTTTCCCTCTTGTATCGAGTTACGCAGCAAGAAGCAGCCACTTCGGCTGCGAAAGACATGTATTTCTTTAACAGGACAACCACGGGACGGAAAACTTCAATGATAGCAAATTCTTTGTTTGATACAATGTTGCCACATCTCAAATATGTTGCCACTCCGGCGTTATAATTCCCAGAAACGCTTTTACGAACAGAATTTGCTTCAAGCGAATCAAACTATTAGAATTAATTTAAGAGATTATATATCTTAACGTTTTATTTCCCAGTAAAAGTATGTATATTTTAAACCTCTCTCACCACAATGAGCCAGTACACGTTCAATTTTTAACAATAGTATAATAATAGGCAAAGTAGATTTCAATGTTTATAGCAAGCAATTTTCCATTCAAAAGAGTAGTAATAATTTAAGTTGATTCAAACGGAAACAGGACATTTCTCATAGCGCAAGGGAAATTAAAGAAATAATTTCGATAATTTTAACAAATATTTCATTGGTTTCGTTATGAATTCTCACATAAATATAACTAACCTTATTCAGTATCAATCTAATTACATACCTTATTATTTTATGGTTATTAGCTTTCTTTATATTGTATTATCTTGGTAACTTATAAATGTTCATACGAGGAATGGCAAAGCAGTTGAATTTCTATAGTTGTGTTAATAAGTCTACATCAACACCCCTTTCCTCATTTCCCGTTTACGAAATTATACTTTATCCTTTACCTAAGTCTGTCTATTCATCACACCAGTCAAAAGCTATCAACAGGAGAAGGATTTTCCCAGCGTATCTATTTGGGAATCAACATGCAGCAGTTTGGCCAGTCACCAGCGAGGAGAACGGGATTCGAACCCGAATCTGCACGCATCCCGACGGTTTAGCTTCCCAGGACAACAGCATGCAACAGCCATGTGAAACTGCCAGCCAGCCAGTATTTTAGTACATGGAACAAACACTTTCCACCCTTTCTATAAGAAGAAACTCCCACACCGGACAAAATCCTTCAGTCCATTTCCCCATCAATGCTCCCACAAAAGAAGAACAGAAGAGATGCAGAAAAGAAGAACAGAAGACATGAAGAGGGAGCAGGGAAGAGAGCAGAATATCAGGGAGAAGAATGCACACCGTAGTTTTGTCCCCACAAACTACACACAATATGCTTCTGTTCTGGAAGTGCATTGCTTTCCACAAACATCATTCTACATCCATCAAAAGTGCAGCTTACATACTCCAAGTCATCACTGTGTGTAAACGTTCCCCCAAAATCTGCCAGTTTTTGTAGATTTTATACCCAATGAAGAAGTAGAAATTCAACAAGGAAGTATCCTAGTGTTTACACTTCTCACCTCTGTACACTTGCATTACAGAATGTACATGACCCCTCCTAAAAGGTCATTCCGCAGTGTTTACGAAAGTGCATTTTTATGTGACATGTAATGCGTCACATTCAGCTCTACAACTTTCATGTAAAGCAGTTTTACATCCACAAAGAAGAACCTTCCAGTGTGTGCAACCTGTCTTTTAACGTCATGCACAGGAGTGTACTCAGTGAGTTTCAACGTCCCATATCTCATTCACTTTTCCATAAATGCACAAACTATGCTTATCAACGGTGCAATTTTACATGGTTTAAGTGAATATGCTACATGACAAAACTCGTGTTTCGCCAGTGTCTACAATTTTCTCGACCGTTTCTTACTTAGTTCCTCGAAAGAAACGTTGAAATGAAAATATGTGCGGAACCAGTTGTACAACTTTTGCACGGGAGTGTACCATGTGAAAATATTTAATAGTCGTTTATTCATCATTAAGTACACCGAACAATACTAATCAACAGTGCTTTTAACACATGCCCTTGTCGATCGTTTTCTTACCCGCTTTAAAGAAAACATCGAAGCAAAATTGCTAAGTACATCAACCTCCAAAGGGAAGTCTCACAGTAACTCGACGGCACGTTTACCCACAAGTGTACATGTGTGCTTCATGGATTCCAAATATTAATTCATACTTACATCCGTAATTCCAATAGTGCCGAGAGTCATAACAATCCACTGAACTATCGTGACACAAATCCAAACACTTCCAGTGAATGCGTGTCCATCGCAATATAAAACAAGAAGAACCAAAGTGGAACTACATTTATTATACACACACACAGTAGTAGGAAAGTATATAATATAAACCCGAGAATGTATGACCCCCTCAGATTGATTTGCCTACACTTAAAACTAGCTCAACATGCCCATATGAGCTTTTTGCTCAAGTGTGGCACCCTGTCTAATCCAAGATTTTTGTAAAAATGCCCTCGGGAATTTCCCGGGAAAGTATGAGCTCCCTCAGATTGATTTGCCTACACTTACAAAAGCCACATCTGTGAGATTGTTGTCCATAAGCTTGTCAAAAATAAGCCCCTCTTGATATTGTTTTTTGCTACACTTAAAACTAAGCCAAAAAGCCACCCACACCCACCCACATACCCACCCACACCCACACATATTTACTTCCGGTCCACTTCCGGTTTAAGTTCAATTGGGCACCAGGCTCAACTTGTATATCTAGTATTAAGATAATGTAATTCTTCTAGAATTGCTCTGTGACTCTCTCATTTCTTACATCATAAACATATGATTTTTCACCTATAAGAATAACACTACATATAGTGTCATCAGGGAGCGTATCGTGGAATTCACAGATAATTTTAATGTTTGTCCTGTCATTAACCACAACTTGTTTCCTTTTTGAGGTGTTGATGACAAACATGGGTCTCTGTGCTTTGAATTCATCTGGTGTGTAATACATGTCAGTATTGCCAGTAGTGACCCTTTTGTATGCTGTAAATGCTTCATATAATTTCAGAAAATCATCCTTGGACATGTCTAAATTATAATTTTCTCTGGGGAACACCTCATTTCTGCCATTTTAAAGATATATGTTCTTGATGTTGCAGTTATCAAATTTACTTGAATTTTTTTCCTGATTATTGTGTCTTCCAGTCTGAAACAGTACCACCACAAAATCTGGCATGTCATATTGTATACTGGAGAATGGGTTTGTAGCATCAAATTCATAATAGCTACCAGTGGCAGGCTTCTGCACACATTGATATGTATAAAATTGTAAAGGCACCTGTGGATTTTTTAGGATATCTGCTTTGTATTTAAGAGCATAACTGCTTTATATTCAACAACTGGGATTCTTAGCTCGATAGTCTGAATAAGGCACTTGCCTTCATCAGGTAGGGTATTAGGCAGAGCTTCCCCTGTAGAGTTTAATGAACAGTACCTCATCAAAGCATTATTATCATTGGCAGCTCTTCTAAATGTGATTCTTAAACCACCCTTCCACATAATATCTTTGTAATCTGAGAAGAATCCTGGCAACAGGCGCATAGGAAACAATACTGTGTGGCTCTTAGATATTATTTTATCACCAGCCTCAAATCCACCTATTTTGTAGTAAGAAGCCTCGGTTTTGGATAATTTTAGTGTGGCCAAAGCTGTGGAGGTAATGCCGGGGTAATCTACTCTGTTTATAACAACACCATGTTTTCTGATCTCAATTTCAGAGAACAGATGTGGCACAAAATTGTCTACCAATCTTATATTTGAATTTGCCGGATAATCTGTACCATCGAGCTTTACAACATCAAATTTGATGTATAGATCTGCTCTGTGAGGGTGTATAAAGCCATCCCCTACATCAAGATCAACCTCAATCTCTGTGTTGGGTTGATTTAAATTTGCAAAGGTCCTCCTGCTTGGGGGGAATGATTGTAGCTCATAACTCTCAATATTTTCCATTTTTTTTGTATGTAATTTTATTTAAATATTAATCTCTATGATTGCAGTTGTTGTGGCTCCAGCAAAATCAACTATTTCTTCTTTTTCATTAGTGACCATCAACTCAATGTAATCTATTCTATTATGGCACACAGGAAAATATAATGTTGGGGATGGAGTGTAGATGATGGGCTCCATAAATTCAGAGTTAGGTTTGAATGTTGCAATGATGCCAGTTTGTTTGTGAGTGCCTATGCCATTTGATTTGGTGATCATATCCTCGGCCACATTACAGTGAATATTTAGAGTCTCTATGGCTAAGAATTTGGGTATATTAATAGCAGTGTGTTTGATGGCTGGTTCAAGTTTTGTGTTGTTCTCAAAGCCTAACAGCTCTCCTATAGTACCCAGATCCAATGTTTCTGTAGCAGATACAATCTCTACTCTGTGAGTGACAGAATTTTGAGTTAATACTATACCTCTGGGTAACTGAGCATTTAGAGTAGATAGTTTATATTGCCCTGGAGTGATGACAATTTCTTGATCCCCAACTGCAATCTTGTTGTTGTGGTGTGTAATATTAGGGATCAAGTACATGCCATAAAATGCTCTGAGAGCTATTGTTTTGGGATACACTATATCATCATGTAATCTGAGTTTCAATATTGAATTTTGGCTGGTGAGATGGAATACCCCCATGATGTTTTAAATACCACAGGGCTTTTTGAAAATCTTCAATTGATGGTTTATTTATTTGAGACAGATATCTAAGAACAGATAAACACAGATGTCCACAATTAACATCTTTGAAATTTTGAACACGGGCATTATTGTAATAAAGATTAGTTGATTTTAGATATTTTACTAAATTTTCAGGTGGAATACCTCCAAATGAATCAAACACAAATGCCTCATTTTTTAAATATTTAAGATAACAAATCCAGTGAGTGCCCTGATTTTTGTACTTATCCAAATTAACTATGCCACACTCTTTGTTGAGTGGTTGCTCTGGAAAAGAATCAGACATGTACACACCTCTAAAATTTTTGATGCCCAGTGGCTTGATTAAAGCTTCAATATCTTGGTTTGTAAGCTGTTCTTGTTTTTTTTAAACTTATTCATGGCTCTCTTAACACCTTTGCCTTGTTTCTCCATGGCCAGGTTATGGCGCTTTATTTCATCTAATTCTGCCTTATTTTTCTTGGCATCTATTACTGTTTTTGCTATAGCAGCTGATCCCACAGCCAAGCTCCCAACAGCCCCCAAAGCTGCTAAGATGGCCGAGATAGTAAATATAAATCCACCCACATGTGATTTTTTTCTAGATTGCTGTAATTTTTTTAATTGGGGGGTACTAAGCAATACTTTCATACCATGGCCCTTGGCAATACAAGAATTTTTTTTCTTGCGCTGCTTTTTGGTTAAAAGACTATCAATAGTTTTAAGAGATTTAAGACCTGCATAAGGTATCTGATACATAACACCCTTGGCCTTCATCCTAGGTTTATTATATACATATTCACAACCCCCACCCCAGTTTTTGTTTGGTGTTCATAGCTATGGTGGTCCCCAATGCTGCTATTCTCTTACTTAAAGAAGCATCTTTGCTTACAAATCTACCAAATGCAGCCTCTTCTAATTTCTTGTGTGCAACATGTCTCTTGTCAAGATCAGTATGTGTGTTGTATGCTATGTCATGGTCTCTGCAAGCAGCATCTAGGGGATTAACACCAGGATCACCTCTGTTTAATCTATGGTCCAATTTTGTACCGGGACCACAATACTGATAGCCTGGAATATGTAGTTCAAATGGCAGCTTGTTTATGATGTCATTAACCAGCCCCCGACCCTCAGAGATATTCCAAAATTTAGGTGGTAGAGTATTAATAATTTTTATAAGATATCCAATCCCCTTAGTGTCATTCACTATAAAATTAGACAATTTTGTGCTTATCATGTCCATAATTCCAACCTTTTCATTGTAAAAATTGTGGTTGCCAGCATTTTCCTCCCCAGCTATCACCAGCAACCTATCTACAAGTTTCCTGACATCATCAACCCACACAAATTCTTTAGGCAGGGTGTTGTATTGTTTGATTCCACTGCCAGTCTTGATCTGTGACCATATGGGCTTGATTAAGTTGTTGTATTTTGCTCCACTGCTAGACTTGACTCTTTTTTGTGTGGGATCATTGTTCTGGTATAGAGCATCTGATTTTATTAATATTTCTTTGTAATACTCATAATCTTGATCTGTATAGCTGCCAGGTCTCTTCCTAGTCATCAGTTCCCACAATCCAGGTGTGCCAGGATATTTAACAAAACCACCTTTTTCTCCAAGACGAGATTCTGAATATACAATTAGATCATCTCCCATAAATGTTACTCTAAAATTGCCAATTCTATGTATGATGCTACCATCACGCTCTGTGTCAGCATATAGGCCAAAAACCTCATCTTTGTTGTCTTTAGGTGTGCTTAAATATTTTTGAGCAAGAAGACCCAATTCAATAGGATCCTGACTAGCCTCAATTCTTCGAGGAGCAACAGGACTAGGTGTATGAATACTAGAAAGTGGGGTGATTGGATAATCTAATATGTTTCTAGCAGCTACAGGCACAAGCTCTGTGATCAAATTTTGATTTTGCTCTGTAACAGTTTTGATATTTTTACCTAATTCTCTAATAGCATCAATAATAGGCTGTTCTGTTTGCTTGTGTTGTTCATAGTTTCCTCGGTTCTCTGATTTCCATCCCTTAAATCTTTTTACAAGATAATCTCTTAATTTAAGATCATCAATGATTGGCCTTTTCATGGTTATTTATATATGTTTCAATGTCTAGAAAATTGTTGATTTTTTTTCTGTATTTGCCACTATTGGGTTTCCTTGTCATATCAATTGTGACAAACCCATAGCTGTCCTGGTTCCAGCACCTACTGCACAACTTAGAAAAATCATTGTAGCTCAAGTCCCCACCTACATATTCATCATGTATGTGTTTGAGGTTGGTATGATCTTGATGAAACACACATATAAAATTGCTGTTGTCTCGGATCAGCTGCTTCGGTATTTTACAAAAAGTCTGTGCCAGGTACAAGCAATCAATGTTTTTGTGTCGGCCCTGTGTAAAGAAATTTCTAACCTTGTTTTGATTATCCAGTATAATGTCATCAAACACAACAACAGAGTTATCAAGACATTCATGGAGTGGCTTAACATCTGATTCAAAAGTGGCTATATCCAGTCGATCATATAGCTTCATCAGCTGCTGATATTTTAATTGTTCCAAACCCTTAGAGAAGACATACAAGTGCCTGTTTTTCCAATCTAACCAGTTGGGTGCCAATAAAAAATTATCAATCATTAGTGTAGTTTTACCACAAGCTGATGGCCCAACAATAAGACACCTAATATTATCAGGCAGCAACTTGCCATTTCTCTTAATCTGCTGTTCAGGTTTTGGCAGCCTCTTTATAACATCCCAGGTGTTTATAGTATCACTTTGTTTGCCTCGATCCAGCTGTGTTCTGGAAGTCCTAGCCATTTGACAAGTATCTTGTTGCCTTTTCTGCGGATGATTTTTTCTATGAGATATGTGTCAGGCTGTTTAGTTTTGCTGAGTTCTTCTTCATAAAACCTGCCTTTGAGAATTTCTCCTCGGTGATCTTTTATTATATATGTGTTAAGGGTCCCAGGTTTAATTTGAACCACTGTAAATAATTCAGTGCTCCAGTTTCTGGTAAAGCCTCTTTTGAATAAGTGCTTATATTTGCTGATTCTTACTTGATCACCTACCTTGTATTTGGCTTTTCTTGTTGTTGGCTGGTATCTAGGATAATAAACAGTGCTGATCAATTTTTGCTCATCAGATGAAGTTACCTCAGAGGGCTTCATGTTGATTGTGAAATGGACCGAGTTGTTATATTTATGTAGAAGTTCTGGAAGAATACTGAGCCATTTATAATTACCTTGAAGTGTAAATTGTTTATACATATGATTTTTTAGGGTTTTGTTGAATCTCTCTACAATTGAGGCCTTGAGATCACTGTAACTCGAGTAATGTTGTATTGACTGGCTTTTAATAAATTGATGGAACACAGAATTATAGAATTCTTTGCCATTATCTGTTTGCAAATAGCGCGGTGATCTTCCACTCTGATTGATGATTGTCCTGAAGGCTTCTGTAACACATTTTCCAGTCTTGGATTTGAGTGGCACAGCCCAGGCAAATTTTGAAAATGTGTCTATGACAGTGAGTAGATACTTGTAGCCCTTGTTGATTTTGTCTAAGATTTTCAGCTGTCCACTTGCCATTTCCACCAAGTAGCACTGCCATAAATCATCTATGCCTTTTGTAACCACTGGCAGTCTCTTATAATTATGTCTGGCTTGTCTGTGTAATTCATCAACAATAATTTGTCTAGACATAATATGTAAACAAGAATATTGCAACTATAGGGTGTTCAGCAGCTGATACTACAGGATTTTCTAAATACAGTTTGTCTCCTATTTGTATATTAAATTTCAGAGAACCATCATCTTCAGCATAAGATATTTCTAATGTATTGGGGTCTGTAAAATCTTCTAACTCTACACTGGTGATTTTTGCTTTGTTATCAGCATTTGTTATTGATAAGGTAGGGTAGTGGTGTGCCTGTGGTTGAAGCCAATATTTGATCTTGATTGGTCTAAGTGTGCCCCCAACAAAAAACTGGTAATAAAATTGTGCAGGGGACAGCATATATATTTTGCCACCTGGTGTAAATGGTGAATCATATTCTTTGTTGGGGATACTGTACAATTCAAGAATTACTGTATGTTTAGGATTCTCAATTATGCCACTTATTTCTTTTTCTGCTGTAAGCAATCTACTTGTTACAGATTCAAGGTGCTCATTGATAGTCCTAACAACATCATCATGGCCTGGCTTGATCTTTATGTCCACAACAAGTTTCTTGTATTGTTGCACAATGTCTTGAAGCTGGGTGGCAACAACAGACAAAGCATTTGCTTGATTGGATTCCATGGTCCCTAGCTGTTGCTTGATATTAGCTACAATTTGCTGTAAATTTTCAACAACTGCCAATTTTGAATTTTGAGCAGTAAGATCATGGACCTGTCTTCTGATATCCTCAAACAGGGCATGCAGTTCATTAATATGTTGATTAGTTGGTAGAGTGGCCACTGTCTGAGTAAGTTGTTTGATCACTGTCTGGATATTCTTGATATCTTCTGATTTCAATATGCGATTCACAGCTCTCTTAATATTTTTAAGTTCCTGCGATGTAGGCAGATTTGATACAGTATTTTGCAAAGATTCAAGTGCCAATTTCACATCATTTAATTCAGAAGCATCAACCACACCACGCATAGCATCTTGAAGCAGGGATATATCTGCCTGAGTAGGTGTTGATTGTTGTAAAATTTCAAGTTTTGTTTGGATATCATCGATCAAGTGATGAAAATGAGATAGCTCAGATTCAGTGTTGAGGTTTTCAAGTTTTGTGATCTGTTGCTGGACACTGACAAGGGTATCTACAATACCAGGCAAGCGGGAATCTAGAGATTCTTGTACATTTGTCAAATCACTTTGCACTGCTGCTATTGTACCCTCAAGATGGGTTATGGTACTTTGAATTTTTCCAAAATCTTCATATGTTTCAAGTTGCAGCTTAATGTTGGCAACACTCCGAGTTATTGCACTCAAAGCATCAGAAGATGGCAAGTTGTTCATAAAATTTTCAAATGTCTCAATTTTTTCTTTAACCTCGGCTATGGCATTGTTCAAGGGGTCCAGATTAGGTATCTGTAGTGATTGAATCTGTTCCTTTAGGGTGGAAATCACTAGATCAAAATCTTCTTGTGATTTTATGCTTCTGACAATTATTTGGAGCTGTGTCTGGACATTATTAATCTGCTCTTCCAATTGTTGTCTCAGTTGCTCAGAGTTGGTGGCCTGGGTCTTAAATTTGGCTTGAAGAGCTGCTACAGCTTCTTCTAAACTTTGAAAATTATCCAATGTGGCCAAATCAGTATATTTCTGAAGCAACAATTTGAGTTCTGAGTCAATTTTTAGAAGAGGGTCCATGCATTGTGATTGTAAATTTGTAATTTCTAGTTGAAGACTGGCATTGAGTGTGGTTTGTAAAGCTTGTAAATCACTTCTTAATTTTTTGACTCTGACATCAAGCATAAGAATCTCATCACTGTGATCTTCATGTCTTGTATGGCCAAATATATCATTAGGCATTTTGTTTTAGTGGTTATTTATTATTGAATATCTAATTCTTAATTCTATAAAAAAAGGTATAAGCTTGTCATAGGGTCACGGGACCTCAGTATATAAGCAGTCACCAGCAGAAACAGTATATACAGTGCCAGAAATCATGTTTGAGTGCTTAATTCTATAAATATTTCTCCCTATTGAAACCTTGACATCACCCTCGGGGGTTGTAATTAATTTGTAATTGACCACCTACAGGTAATTGGTAATGATTTAAATTATTGTTAAATATGTACAATGTTTTACCTGTTTTATCATCAACATCTGTAAGTATGCTGTTCAGGTGAATAATTAACAAAGCACTTAGTTTAGATATTATATCAGAAGAGGGTGCTGGTGTTGGCAGGTCCATAATAGCCTGTTTTTTGAACCCAAATAAGTTCATAGGCATGTTTATTTATTTCAAATCATGCTCTGTAATTGGGCATTGATTGCCATTTTTCAAATCGCAATGACCCCATGGTAGAGTATGTATGCCACATGATAAAATGCATCTCTTATCATCATGTGGGTCCAGAGCCACTTTTCTTACAATATTTGTAGTCAACAAGTGATCTTTAGTCTGAATTCTGCATTCTGATGTTCTGATTGTGCTACATGATTTGAGGCAATTTTTGTAATCTTCAAATTGGAGCTCTTTGTCAACAATTACTCTGCCAATGCCCTTGGCTTTTTTGCAACAACACCACTACATGTTTCAAAGCTGTACATCTTGGCCCTTAACCCAGCAAATGCCACAATAACATCACCAAGTGTCTCATCTTTTAACTTGCCAGGCACCTTTTTGTTGTGGGGTTGAATATTTCTATGTTCACTGGTATCAAAATATTCAAGCAATGCAGGCTGTGTTATATCTTGATAAACATCTTCTGTTTGAATATCAAGAATAAAACTATCTGTGTCCATGTACATCAGTTTTACACAATCCTTATAAAAAGGTTTGAGCACATCATAATAGAGCTTTAACATGTGTAATTTGGCCAATTCCAAGCCCCTACATAAATAGGCTTATCAAACTTAATCTTTGTTTTTTTCATGTTGAAGAGTGCCATATTTTCATCATAAATTCTTCTATAATTGGAATTAGGCTTTGCAATCAATTTTTTGCTCCGGCTGGGGTCAGTAATTATTTTAACATCACTATGTTTTCTGACATTTTCTATGGTTTTGCCATACACTGAATTTACCATCAATTTAAACAAAGATTTATCAAATTGGCTCATTGCAGATGTTCGAAGCTCTGTGTTTGTATCAATATATGGCTTCAACCATCTTGAGTGCCTGAATCTCAAAACTTTGCCAACTTTGGTCACTTGAACACCATGATGCATCAGGAACTGGAGGTTTTTGTAATATATAACATAACCCTGTTTTGGCTCCAGAGTCATCATCAATTTCTTCTGTTTAGAGCCAGGTGAACACTTAACCTCAGGAATTGGGGGCAGATCAGAAAATGTGTTGTGTAAATCATCAAGAATTGTCAGATCAACCTCTAAGAACAGGCCATAGATACTGTCATCAAAATCCTTAAGATCTTCAATATTGAAATCTTCAACCCACTCAAGCCCTGCATATGGCAGGTTATCCATCATAGCATAACCATAGAGACTATTGGCATCTACATACAATATATAATTTGATGGCAGTGCTGGATCATAATTGAGAATATATTTGTTATTAGCTCTGGCATATCTCTGAGAACATTGCACCATGCCTCCTCTTATACATTGTTCCATAAACAGATACATGTCCTGATCCTGGATCAGATCCAACTGCATTTTAGTGTTTAAAAACATTGCAGACCATGCTAGGCCTGGTGCACTGTAAAAATACATTGGATCCAGTTTATAATTTTCCATCGATGATTTTCTAAAAGCCTGAAGTATATCGGCTAAGAGAGTGACATCAAGTTTTAAATATGCCTTGTGATAATCACCAAATGTCTGGCATTTTAAATTGTTCCACATCAACTGGGCATGGTGATAATCTTCATCAGTGATTCCAGATCCTCTGATTTTGCTGTAAAACTCTTGTTGTGGTGGCAGAGAACACTCATCAAATTTAGAAAAATCTGTAACATAATCATATGGATATACACCCTTCCGCCTAATTAATTTCAGGTCCTGATTTGGAAACAAAGCACATGTGATTTTGAATTGATCATCAGATAATTGAGTGGCCAGTGTAGCCAGGCTAGCAGACAGAATTCTGCAGGAATCAAGAAATCTTAAGTGAATAGAAACACCATTAACTTCAATTTTCTTGCTAATAGCAATATATTTCTCATCATTTTCTGCTAAAATATTTAAATTCTGCTTGTCAAACCCCTCGTACCTGATCAGATGATGAAAATCATAATTGGATGCACCATGGCAAAATATCGGGACAAATTTTGGTCTCTGGATCTTAATATTACTGCTATTACACAGGGCCATTAATAATTTACCATCTGTATGAGAATGGTGTTTCACCTTGATATTTGTATCTGAAAATTCAGAATCACATACCGGGCATTTTTCTGCATTGTTGAAATCTTCAATCTGATCCTTTGTTAAAGGCAACATGGGTTTTGATTTTAATAAGACATTAGATGCTATGTCATGGCACTCATTTTCTATTCTATGTGCAAATTCTTTGATGGCATCTGCTCCCATGTATAAATATTCTTTACTAACAACACCATCCTCTACAACAACATAATAAAAACTAGAAGGTTCAAGTAACTGGTATGGTGTAATTGAAGGTTCATCAGGATCTGGGCTGCAGAATGCAAGGGGTTTGAGATTTGATTCAAAATCACAGACTATATATGCTGGGTGTTCCAACAAGGCTTCAAATTTTTTGAATTTGGCATTTTCACTTGGATTAGGCATAAGCATATGAACAGGTTTATGGTTGCCACAGTATTTCAGATGCTCAATTAACTTGTTTTTAGCAATTTCTGTATTCACTTTACAAACCCCATTTATTATTTTTTTACCATCAAATACAGTCAAACATCTTCTGCACAACTTGAATATTGTCTTAGATTTGTCTAATTGTTTTCTGACTAAAGCTTCAAGATTATGTATCAGAGTGTAATGATATGTGTCATCCCCTTCAATTAAAAGCAGATCAATCGGAACAGCAGAATCATCATCAAGTGTACTGATTCTGAGAGGTGCTATCAAGCAATTGCCACGGCCAGTAGAACAAATATATACATTAATAGATAATTGTTTACCACTAATATCCCGGGCCTTTTTTTCAAACTTATCAATATTCTGAACAGACATTGGATATTCTAAACCCTCCATTGCCTCATCAAAATCATTTTCATGTTGTTTATAAAAAGTTATTCGCTGAGGATCCTTTGAAATTGGATACAAAGCAGCTAAAATACACCACAAAAAGCATTTCTCATCATTATTTTTTATATTAACCACGGCTTGTTTGTTTTTAATATTGGCAGGTAAAGGCAAATATGTAGATCCTTGTAATGGGCTGAATTCAGAAATATTAACATAGAGCTTGTGTGGAGTTCCGCATAGGCTCCATCCTGATTCTTTTGCTGCAAATTCAGAGTGTTTAATGTTCAATTGATCTATCAAACTGCTTATTATTTTGTCTAAATTTGCATTTGAATATACAGCTACAGTTTCTGTTATGTGGGGCTGTGTAAATTTGGTGCCATTTGATTTCTTATATTGTGTAAACAATTTGAGAGACAGCATATAAGAGCCATTTTGTGCATTTAGAATTGCCTGCACATCAGGATTTATACTGTTCAAAAAATTCTTAATGTCACATTTTTGCTCTGATACAAACCAGTAATCCCTAAGTTGGCCATTAAAGCTGCTATGGATGGGTTCATAGCGTGGCTGCTTTGCTGCTCTAGCATTAACAGGTGCTTCATGCTTCCTTTTCAGACCAGATGTACAGTCATGGAAAAAAGTTCTTCCCCATAAGGCTTTAATAGGAGCAAGTAATGCAGGAGGGTAGGCAACACATATTGCACCCTTCGATGATCGGGTGATTTTGCCTGTCTTAACACCGAGAAATGTGTTCCACGCGAAGGTCAACATGGCAGGAAAGCAAAGAGGGTCACGTGACTATTGGTTACGTGGAGTGTTGTGCTTCTCCACGTCCCCAGTTCTTGATCCACATTGCAGAAAAAATAGAACTGCATGCAATATATGAAAATAGGTTGTTTTCAACTACACGCTTAATTATGATTTTCCCAATTGTAAATCTATCAGACGTGTCTCCCGATTTAGTCGGGACAGTCTTTTACTTTGAATTCCTGTTTGTCATAGGCGTAACTTGAGGGAGCAGAAAGGGCATTTGTAACCCCCCCCCCAAATCAGGTTTCTTAAAGCTGCTAAAACAGGAATTAAATACTATGATTTGACGCGTCCAAAAAAAGTATTATATTGAAAGATTTTTCCCAAATACGTAGATAGCAATTTAATACTTTGAAAGTGTCTCAGATTTGTTTATTGTCACATCTTAGTGTGGCACAGGTCTACTACAAAAGTGGAATTTCGTAACAGAAATATGAACCCACTCCTTTTATTTCGTAGCCGATTTCATCTTTAAACTGAAATTAAGAATATTAGTTAACAATGTCATTGGTAAACAATAAAAAAATGTGTTAGACCCAATTCCTTAATACCTTATCATAATCTTTATCGCAAATTTAAATTTTGTTGTAAGTCCACTTTATGCAAAAATAAAAAATAATAATAATAAAGTTCTTACCTGTGCTTGGCGCTACGCCATGAAGGCGTATAGGGGGTGTGGGAGTAACGCCCCACACTTTCTTGATTCGTTCGTGAGTGGGGGTGATGTGATCAGCATCACGCCGCCCCACACTTTCTTGATTCGTTCGTGAGTGGGGGTGATGTGATCAGCATCACGCCCCTGACCGCTTTTACCACCAGGGTTTCCCCCAGGTACCCATGTCATTCGACGCTGGGTGGGCACTGGGGTCGCTTCCAACGTTAGAAAAGTTCCCGGGCTTGAACCGGCCGGGAATCGAACCCGGGGCCTATAGCATGGTAGTCAGACGCGTTACCGACTGAGTCACCGCCACAGATAGACTAATCTGAAGTGCATACAGTTTAAAGTGGGATCCGAACTACTATGTGCGATCACTGGGTATCGTACCCCAGACCCCTTGATTACAAGGCCTTACCACTACGCCATCAGTGAGGCGCACACAATCTTTGTATTTCGACCTTTTTAAACCTATATGTATCGTATAAGAGGTTGTTTAACGTTGCTATGCCTCTATGGATTATATTTAGCAAGTATTCGAGCACATAGCGTCAGGTTTCATAGAATATAAGCTTCTCTTCCATGTTTATGGTTTCCTGTCTGCAGTAGAAAAATTGGCAGGTTCCCATAGCTTTTCCTTCAATAGTCTTCCAATGGTTGCATATCATATCATATCATATCACTCAAATTTGATTCATTTGTTTCGAACACAATCCCCGATGGCGCAGTGGGATCGTGGGCGCCTTGTAATTAAGGGATCCCGGGTTCGATACTCGGTGGAGGAACATAGTGGTTCGGATCCCCCTTTAAACTGTAGGTCCATTCACGATTAGCCTAACAGGACATAAAGTGGACTTAAGACACCAAATCAAGCAACCAACACGATCCCGTTATTGTCCATATTATCGAATCCAGAACCTTCGTCGCGAATAACATAAGCAGGAAGACAACGTGAAATAACCGAACAGAAACAGAACCTAAAACCCACATCGGATAGATTGGATTAAGTCGACGATACAGCACGGGTTCTGAAATGAAAAAGAATACGAAAGTTGAAGGACCTCTATACGCACCCACTTTTCCTCCACTCAATGGGGAAGATATCCTTCTAGCTGAGAAGCCTTTACGTAGGAGTGCCCTGAGGGAACTTCAAGGCCACGACGATAAAGTGTTCTACGTGCAATGACGGGACCAAAACATACGTCAGATAAAGTCCGCGCGTTCATTATATCCCCAGCGGTTAACAAAGGGAGCGGTACTCTTTGTTAAAAGAAACACCCAAGCTGGCGGTTTTCTTTTGAAGTAGAAGCAACAAACTGGAGTAGGAAAGCAATGTTGCCAAACTGAACAGATAAAGGAAAAGCAGAAGGAAATTGTAAGGAAAAATGAAAAAGAAAGAGAAACAAAATTAAAGAATATGGAAAGAGAAAATAAATACAGATAAAGATTAAAAAGGAAGTGTTTAAGGGTATTATCGAAAGGGGGGGGGAATATCCAACTCTTACATATTAGGCCTTAATTGACGCGGGGGGTTCTGGGGGAAGGGATTCTGAATTAAACGTGGGGGGGCAGTATCCAACTCTAGGTCTTACATTATGGCTGGTATTTTAGTTAGAGGGGGATTAAACATTAAATTGAGTTGGTATCCAATTCTTGTGTATTACTATTGTCTTAGACTTTGGCTGAAATTCTGGTGTAGAGACTGAGAATTATTTTTTTTGGAGGAGACAATGCTGTCTAAAAAGTAGCATGGAAATTTTGGTGGTAGGATTGAGTATAAAATTTAAAGGAGGAAATAGGAAGCTCTTGATAAAGTGTTAAACCTTGGATTGTCGAGAGATTTCTGTAGTGGAGAGAGAGAGTTCGAACATTAAATTTTGGAGACTGTATTTAGCGATATTGTATGTAGTACACATTTTCGACCCCAAACGTGCCAAAAGAGAAGCTGGAAAAGACAAAATATCTAGGGATCTTAAGGAAGTATTGACACTCCATTAAATTAACATTCTTGAAAGCCTGCAAAGAAATGGGTGTAAACATTTTCTTGCTCGCTTCACCCGCTATCATGTGTTGCGAGAATGTGTGTTTGGCGCTTTACTGAGGTGAATGTGAAGTTTCATACTATAGCTGCATTACAAGACATAAGCGATATTCTCGATATTCATTAATAACATCACTTCTTAAAATATAATGCTTAGTGTTGGTATACTGCTTAATTTAAAGCAGGTGCATCATTTGGGACAAAAATATATCGAATCCGTATTTCTAACTTGTCACAGAAAATTTTAAATTTGCACTGAAGATAAAATCCAAGTAATTATTGTTATGGATTATAGTTTGTTACTAAAATAATTATATTTACCCGAGGAAAACGGGGGGCGAGGGCAGTGGCGTGCCCAGGATTGTCGAAAGGGAGGGGTTACGTATACTTTTTCTTGGTAGTCAACCCTCATTTTGTCATATTTTCCTACCTTTGACATTCTTTTTCTTAGGAATACTGGGCCACAGGGGGTTATAACCCCCACCAACCCCCCCTTGGGCACGCCACTGGGTGAGGGTGAGTTCTTTGAAAGAGGAACCCTGTTATATTATCGCCCTGAGGTTAAGAATTTCTAGCTAGGGTTTTGTAATGTCTCGTGAAACAAATTGAATCTGCCATACAGCTGGAGCATATTATTTGGTTTGCCAAGGTTGAATTATTCTATCTTTATCTTAAGTTGTGTAACAATTTGTGTTAAATACTCAAATTGAGTTTTATAAACCCACTCAAAAATACTATTTATATGCATATTTACATATTTTAATTTACTACATTTAACCAATCAATGTGCTAGCTTTAAGTTTTTTTCGAAAATCGAACAATCAAAAAATATGGACAATGTAACATGGTATTTCATTCAAATAGACATCAACTATTACACATTCATCCAAACTATTTCCGGGGGTTTATAAACGATTTTAGGGGTGGTCATGAGTGATGGGCACCCCTGTTTAGGGAATAAGGGCAGATCAAGTATAGTGTTCTGTAAAGCTAACAAAAAAGTTACTTTCGGTAGACACGCTGTCGTAATTAAATACTTTGTGGGGATTACGATATGGTTTGAGGGCGCGAATGATGTTTTGGGGGGGGCACATGATATAATCTGGGGGGTGCATGACATGATTTTTGGGGGGAATGCGCCATTGGCTTTGAGGGGGGTGGGAACCTCTGCTCTCCATGAAGGAAATAATATCCTGCAGTTTTGTCTTCATACTTAGGATTTTCACTAGGAGCTTGAGGGATAACTTGCATTATGCAAAGTCTAAGGGAAAACTAGAAGCACAACACTATAACAAAGCAAGAAAACAGCACCATAACACAACACAACTAGTTAAAAAGAATCAACCACGCACGTAGTTATGGAGCAAAAATAATGAGAGGCGCCTTGCAACTACAAGAAATGTAAAGACAATGTGGCAACAACGTCTGAGTGCAGGCGCTTATCGGGAGCGGCTTGGCTATTGTTTGCTATTGTTGTCAGTGTTAAGTTTTATAAAAGGGTTGCCGATGGGGACATAATAAACGCGCGGACTATAGCTGTGTTCCTCCTTATTTCGTACGCCATTGATAACTGGAACACGTGACCTCGTCTTTGGTAGAGCAGAAGCCTGCTTGCTTGCCACCACCCTTTAGTTCAGTGACCTTCGCCCGTAGTCAGCAAGAGTGAATGACTCACCATATACTTGTTGTCTGTGAGGCTACACAAGAATAGATATTTCGTTAGTGGCTGTAAGTATTGTTTCATCTGCAGTTATATCAGTTAACATTTCAATAGTTTCCTTCCTAATGGTTACGTTAGTGATAAACATGTAAATTAGTTCTCGAGAGTGAACGTTTTATCTATTTGAACGGGGGATTTTTATACAGCCTGCATGTATTATTTTTTCCTGAAACAAGAAGAAATTCGAAGACGCAAAAAGAGTTGTATAAGAGTAGTTAACAAAAGGAAAAAAGAAGAAGAAAACGAAAATGTAAATGCTGAAATAAATTATGGTAGAGATTGAGTGAATAACATTTTGTCATGGGTCCTCCTCGATGGCGTAGTGATAACGTCGTCGCCTTGTAATCAGTGGATCCCGGGTTTGATACACGGTGGATGCACATAGTGGTTAGTATCCCACGTTAAACTAAAGGTCGAGTCCAGATTAGTATATCTGTGCACCAAACCAAAACTAAGAAAGAAATTGTCACAGTGCAAGAAAATTTCATGTTCAACCAGATACGAAACAAAAGGGAATAATATATTGCAGGTTGGAGTTCACATCTGTAGCATCTAACCAGCACAATTATGAATCGCAACATATCGTATCAGATCCATTTTTATTATACATGTATGATAATATAAGAGAAGTAGAGGAAAGAGAAAACCAAGCGAAACACGGACGCCTTCTCCAGAATTTCAAATCTCGTTACATAAGGTTCTGGGTTGGAGTCTAGAACAGGCATGACTTTCTTGTTCTTGCCCTTTTATCTGCTTCATTTCATCATAATTCATCGTTATGGTTTACCTGCAGGGGAAGAATAATGACAATAATTGTCAATACAAAGCCAATGACAAACAGAACAACTCGATTACGGAGGTGCCAAGAAGAAACGAGACTTTAAAGTTTCTCCGTCTCTCGGTTTGTCGAATTGAATATTGCTCTCCCGTTCTCGGTCTCGATTAGTTAAATATAGAAATCGAAAATGTATGTGAATGAATATACATGTATTTTATATATTCCGGTTTTGTAGGAGATTTCGTGAGAGATGAAATAAGTACTCTTCCATCGTATTTATTTTTATAATTTTTATTCCCTGTTCTATGATCGAGACGATAAGGACGAGTGACCATTACATGAAATTGATGACGAAATAATCAAACACCCCCGACAAGGACGGTACTCAAACCCGGGAACTTTTGCGACGATATCGAATGTCAATCACTTAATGAGCTTGACCACCGAACCTGCTTAATGTTGTTTCTGTCAGGTAATTCGTAATAATATCCCACATTCACTATCATTTGCTTCATAATTTATCTTATTTTTGTGATTAACCTGAATTCAAAGAATTAGTTGAAAGGCAAAAATGCAAGATTGAATGTCTCTGATGTTACTTCGTGCCGAATAATATGACGTGGTATTATGATATGAATTTATTAATCATATAATATGCCTATTCATTCCATTGATTGATCTCAATTAAGCACACAAAATATGCTATAATGTCCACTCCAGGAGGAGTGGTTAGCACAGCGCGCTACGATGCCATGGGTCCCTGGTTAGAATCTCGACTTGCCATGGGTCCTTGGTAAGTGTCCCTTCATCAATTTCATCATAGCATCACTCATCTTCATCGTCGCTATTTGCCAAAAGTGAAAGAATAGCAAATCTAAATAACAAACATCCAATCAAATCGAACATCTCTACCGATTTAATTCTATACGGTACCGAATTCCCACTTTATTACTGCATATTAAGTCATTTTACAGCATCTCAATTGTTTTCCGAATCGAAAACATTTGGAATGTTGTTTTGTGCAGTTGATTGTGCATTGTTTCGTTGTTTGGATTGTTTAATTAACGTCGCATTAATTAGTTTTAGACCAATCGTGACGGGGGAAGCAAGAGCACAAAGAAAGCGAAACAGGGAAGAGACCACGGCTTTCTTTAAAGATAGCATCCCGTGAATACAACTCAAGTGACTGCAGAATATTATGAATAAAATTTATTTCGCTTTTTCCTTTTATTTCTGTTTCAGTTATTTTACTTCGCTTTTCTTCTACCACTCGCGTTACTTGTGTCGGTGAGGAAGAATTATAAACTCGTGAAATGGACGATGGTACAAAAAAATATATGCCTCTCCCACGGTTCGAAGCTGTCAGTACAAAATATTGTCTTATTTTTAAAATTTACGGGCAAATATGGTTTGTCACGTAGCAATTTTCGCTTATCTCTTTCTCAAGGGGTTCCATTGCCTCTCTGATGTCGTAGTGGTAACGTCTTCGCCATGTAATGAAAGGCTTCCGAATTCAATACCAAATAGAGAGGCATTTGGTTCGGATCCCATTTTAATCTGTAGGTCCAGTGCGTGAACTGGACTTAAACAATTAACGTGTGGCATGTGGTCTGTGATGAGAACCATCATTTCAGCGAACCTTCTTGAAGATGACTCTAATATCACTGGAAAGAATAGTATTTCCTTACGAGTAGCTCTTGTCAAGAAACCAGTTCCTGAAATTTTCTTCTGGAGGCATCGTAGCACCCAGCTGTTTGTTGTGGCTGGGGCACGAGTCATGTGACTCATGCTATCAAAGCTCAATCCTTCCCGAGAACTCAGAATCACCAGGCAAACTTAAGCGAATATTTTGTTATTTGGGTTGCATAAACAACAGGCTTTAAGACGTTAAGAAATTCTACGTCCCGTGGCCCAGGTATTTTTTTCTAAGACTGTACATGGTTGTGGGGGCAATGTTTATGACTGTGCAGAACAAGTACCCATATGTTTATATGTGAAATATTCCATGCTATATTTTCTATGACATTTTGGGCATATTTTTGTGGGTGTTCTGCATTTTTCTGGATTACAATTCTTTTGATGCTTAGCCCAATTGGGGCTGAATATATTCTTATTGCATTGATTACAATATTTTTGATTTGGCATTTTTGTTGCTGGTTTATTATATAAGATTTCTTGGGGTTCAAATCAAAATTCTATGCTTAATAAAAAATATCAGTTGGGTTCAGCAGTGTGCTTTGTATATTTAGTGTGTGTGTGTGTGTGTGTGTGTGTGTATGTGTGTTAATATTTTTGGCTTTGGTATTTATATAAAATTTCTTGTGGTTCAAATCAAAACTCTATACTTAATAAACCTATGACAGGTTGTATAAAGCTGATAGCCTACATGCACAAAGATAGAATAAGTACAGAAGCACTGCCCTAGCACAAATGCATGTCTACACAGGCATGTCCTAGAAAAACAATGACCTAATACCATGTGTCATGTATAACAAACTGGGGCAGATATAAACCTGACTCTAAATATGAGTGGATTACAACAAACAAGCAAAATGTGTCAAATATCAGACCTGTATGAGGAGCAATGCAACAACACATCTGTACTCCTCAGCCACTCTCACAATACTAACTGATGTGTAATGCAAAAGCTCTTGCATCATAATTTGTTGCACAACATAATGCAAAAGCTCTTGCATCATAATTTGTTGCACAACATAATGCAAAAGCTCTTGCATCATAATTTGTTGCACAACATAATGCAAAAGCTCTTGCATCATAATTTGTTGCACAACATAATGCAAAAGCTCTTGCATCATAATTTGTTGCATAATATTGGGTAATAATTTGTTGTACAACATGATGCAATAGAAATAAACCAGAAGTAAACATGTGTGTGTGTGTGTGTGTGTGTGTGTGTGTGTGTGTGTGTGGGTGTGTGTGTGTGTGTGTGTGTGTGTGTGTGGGTATGTGGGTGGGTGTGGGTGGCTTTTTGGCTTAGTTTTAAGTGTAGCAAAAAACAATATCAAGAGGGGCTTATTTTTGACAAGCTTATGGACAACAATCTCACAGATGTGGCTTTTGTAAGTGTAGGCAAATCAATCTGAGGGGTCTCATACTTTCCCGGGAAATTCCCGAGGGCATTTTTACAAAAATCTTGGATTAGACAGGGTGCCACACTTGAGCAAAAAGCTCATATGGGCATGTTGAGCTAGTTTTAAGTGTAGGCAAATCAATCTGAGGGGGGTCATACTTTCTCGGGTTTATATTATATACTTTCCTACTACTACTACACACAAACACTACGTTGTGT
>NW_028143512.1:0-78000 GCF_977018435.1 Lepisma saccharinum
AAGTAGAAGGGAAAATACTTTAGACCTAACAATAGACCCGTTAATTGACATTAATGGTTTTTTAATTCATTTTCGAGGGGTGACGCTATTGTTATTTAATCTAGCGCCACGTGTCGTGGGTGGAGGAGGAGATGAGTCATCGATGACTCATGCACACGTGTGAGTTTGAAATTAATGGTTTTCCATTAGTGCACAAAAGACACTATTATGTATTCCGTTTTTGACCTAAGCTAACACTATTGTTGTATATTATATATGCGTTTCTGCCGGATATGAGTCACAGATGATTTATACTGACGTTGGAGTTTGGAATTAATGGTTTCTCCATTAAGGTACAAAAGACACTATTGTGGAGTTCGTTTTTACTCTAACCTAACACTATTGTTGTATATTATATATGCGTTTCTGCCGGATATGAGTCAGGGGTGCTTTATGCACACGTGGGAACTTGGAATTAATGGTTTTTCCATTAAGGTACAAAAGACATTTTCGGCCTATTCCGGCCATTTTGGCGTCGGTGGTGAGTCATATTTGGTATAATTAAGGATCCGGATTTACCCGAATTCAACCGGTGTCGACGCGTTCGATCGGAGGTAGAAGATATTATAACACATGTTCGCTTTAAAGGCGAAGAAATTGAACGATGTATCCTATATGAAAACGAAGTATGCGAGCAGAATCCATGTTATTAATATTAACCTGTTACGGAAGAACCTGTTATGTGGTTGCATTCATCGGCACCCCCAAACCGCGCGCGTTCATGGACACGCGTGGGGGAAGAAAGGGTCGCCATTGTTACGGCCCCCTTCGCTTGGTCTTCTTCCGAAGTTGAATGGAAGGCAAGTGTCGCCAAATTTTTACACACGAGTATTGATTTTTTTTGAGGTTCCAATTTTATTTGGTGGAAGTAATCTACGCGGTATTTCTGCCGCCTTTTGTAACATTGCAAAGACTATTTAACCTAAGGCGTAACGAATTTGGCTGAACTAGGAACATTCTGTTCCAGTATCTACAGGTTAAAGTGGATGCGATCCACTATTTGCTCTTATTTCTGGGTTGCGAACCACGGCCCATTTGATTATTGGGTTATAAACATCAGGATTCATGTAAAATTGACCAGATGTTTTTACTGTTAGAGACAATATTTCGCATTTTTTGTGTATTTTTACTCAGAAAACGCTATTTGAACGATTCAAGCAAGAGTTCGCATGGGAATTTAGACACACAAACTGTGTTTCTTCAACTTTAGCTGAAATTTAGGTTTATTTTTTACTCTAATATCACAATTTCTTCTATTCAGGCAACATTTTTTATTAAATTTTGGACTCACAAAGACATTTTTCAACTTTTAACTTGTTATTTTAAAAGTTTATTTCCATTTTTTACTCTAATATCACAATTTCTTCTATTCACGCAACATTTTTTATTAAATTTTGGACTCACAAAGACATTTTTCAACTTTTAACTTGCTATTTTAAAAGTTTATTTCCATTTTTTACTCTAATATCACAATTTGATCTATTCTTGCAGAAGTGTTTATTGCAATTTTGACTTGCAAAGATAATTTTTTCAACTTCTTTTATTATTTTTTCTATTTATTGCCTTTTGTATCTTATATTTTTAATTCTTAACTTTGAGTTTTGTTCTTTATTTAAAAAATTTCTCTAATCACTAAGGAAGAAGTACTTTTAAGTAAAACTGTACCCACAAAGTTTATTATTACTATTATTATTATTATTATTATTATTATTATTATTATTATTGTTGTTGTTGTTTTTGTTTTGATGTAGTTGTTGAATCTTGTTGTTGTTGTTAGGGTTTATTGACTTCCACTACGCTATTTTTGGTTTGCTTCGTAGGAAAGTTTGTTTATTTTAGAGTTTCCTCGGTATTTTCTTACTGTTAGGGTAGGTAAAGTTTCCTAAATATATGAGTAGGGTTCCATATATTCTTGTTCTTGCATGTTTTTCATATGATGTGATCACATCAACTCTCCAAGTGCTTTTACTGCATGTTTCAATTTTTATTGAGGCTTAGTGATTCCTAGAGCCACTTTATGCATGAGAGAAAGCTTGAAAATTTCGATCTCAGATAGCCGTCAACCTTATGTCAGAGTATTTTCGAGTATATTTTAGACTTATTATGGGGCAGTAGAATATCACGGCTTGCTTATTTTTTAAGTATGTTGCGCAGTTATTGTATTTTTGCTTTTGCTTTCTAGATAAACTGTATGAAATGTTTAATATTTGTACTTTTTTTTGCACTTATAAGAGGCCAAACTTTTACTGTAACTAAAATTATTATCTCTCTAAGCACTGAAACCCCTTTACCAAGAGTACTATAACTGAATGTTTATTAATATTGTTTCTTTCATCCCTTAAATATAACTACTTAACAATATAATGACAAATCACAGGACAAGACGATGTTAGCAGATGACTACGTGGCTCTTAAGTCCACCTGCCAAACTTTTCTTACCATGCTATTTACCCTTATAGTATTTTATTCGGGGTACGTTTCAAGTACTACTTGACTTTTTGAGTGTTTGATTAACACCAAGGGTTATTTGTATCTGTTATGCTGTATTATTTGAGGCTTCTTTTTTTATTCTACAATCACTATATGTCCCTGAGAACTAAATTTCCACTGACTGAAGCTTAAAGCTTAGGCTCTACAGCATGTTGAATGGTTAAGCACTGGTCAATATGAATTTTACAGAGGCTAGTAGGAGGCATAGGAACACACGCCAGAGCCTTATTAGCGTGCAAGAAGCATTTTCAGGGAGTACTACGAGGAAACGAAGTTGATTTTTTTGAGGGCTTTACCAGTTACACAGCCAATATTTGCTATTTCAAGTAACTACATGTACCAAAACATTTTACAGCCCAACACTAACTAGACTTCAATTTATATTTTATTAGGTGCTAAATGTAGCAAGAACACTGATTGTACATACTTTTGAGAATCCAACTATTTCAGGATTTTTTCTATGTACGCATATTTTTATTGATTACTAACTTTAACAGACCAATCAGGAAGACGCCAAAATTCACTAAACTTAGTACTATAGTGTATGTGATTGCATGAAAAGTAGAAATTATAACAACCACAAGATTTCGCTTTTTTTGCTTTTGGGACTAATCGTGACGCTGAGGATGAATGGATGGCCAAAAATCTTAAGGACTGGATGTATTTTACCATTACAGACGCCTATGTAGAAACACTAGAGTACTGTTAGCTTTCAAAATTGAGGTTATACTGTACTGTTTTTTAAATATTTCGTATTTGGCACGCTTAACAAGTTACATTTATATCCATTTCAGGACAAATATTGCTAAAACTCTCAAATTAATGTGTACAACTTTATATTTCTGCTATCAAAGGAATTAACAATCCTATTTTACAAACAAAGGGTATTGTTTACACTTTATTTACTTCAATCTGAGACTAATATTTTACAGTAATTGAATCATTCAGCCCTAGTCAATATTTTACTGCATCAGAAAGTTTGTTATTAATCTAATAAGTATCCTATTTTGTGCTATTCTAACGCAAACGTTGTTTAATTCACTGGTTATAATGCAAACTTTTGCACAAATTCGATATATTCACTACCTTCAAACCAAACAATTGTACTTATTTAGCGCATTTCATTTATATTTCTTGTAATTAACTTATGTTTCTTATAATTAACAAACTAAACTAATTACTTTGGCATGTTAAAAACCTTATTTTTTACTATTTCCTATTCTATCAGGTTCTATATTGCTGTTTTTATCAATTATGTAAGACCACACTCTGGTAAATGCACATATATTCTCTTTTATACACACGCACGTCACACACACACACACACACACACACACATTTACACACTTATACGAACATACATCTGACGTTTTTCAATATTTTGCTATGAAGTTTGCATCCACGCTATTCAAACAAGGGCAGGCAATGTAGTATTTATGAGTATTAGTAATCCGAAAGTGGTGTTTTTGGTGTCCAAGTTCAGATGAGAGGCTGCTATGTGCCTTTTGCAGGGGATTGCATGTGAAGTGTATGCATATTGAGCATTATTGACTGTGTAGGTTTCCTATTTTCGGTCAAGTTGCAGTAGGGAACTTAGCAGTTTTTATGTTATGAAGCAGATTGTTGTAGAATATTTTGCATGGTCTTTTGTGATATTGAGTGGGTGCTGTAATGGTAGTAAGTATCTTTCCTTTTTGTGTTGATGTTCTTGTGTAGGTTTCCTATTTTCTGTCAAGTTGCAGTACTTAGAATAATCGCTACTGTCTTATTGATCTACGAAGCTCCTTTGAATAATCATTTGCATGTGACCCTATACTCCACGTTGTACTTTGTTCTGGGAGCTATCTTTTGAAGCCTTGGCATTCTGCTAGTACAGTATTATTATCGTAGAGGTAAATTAGTTCGTGAAAATATGTATTTTTCTGATTAACTATAGTCGCTTAGTTGTTCTAGCAGGTATAAGTAGTTACTGCTGATGTTGTTAATTTTCTATTCGCAGGGGCTATGTATGATGTAGCGTATTTGTGTTGGCTGTCCCTTTTATTCCTATGTTGTTGAGTTTCTCCATAAGCATGTCCTGTTTTACTCTATTCTATGCCTTGTTGCTGCTAGATATCTGAGGTATGTTGCTGGTTCATATCTGAGGTAGCTTGTTTGACTATCTATTACTTTTGCTATGACTGTGGCTATTGATGTCCCTTTCTGAATTCCATGTTGGTTTCTGTTTATCCTTGTTGCTGCTTGTTATCTGAGTTAGGTTGTTTGACTTCAGGACTATCCTTTTTTAACTTTATTGTTGATTGCTGTTTTGTTTATTTCCTTATTTGTTTTTATTTGTCTACTGAATCTATTTGTTTTGTGTCTTGTAATATTATTTACTATAGTAACAAAATTATTTTCCTTCCATCCCACATTTATTATTCTGAGCAACAGAACTTCTCCTTCTTTCCTATATATTTGATTATTTCTGGTGTAAAGTACATTTTTTTCAAAGTGAATGTTTTAAAAGTACAATTTTTACAAAGTTAATGTTTTAAAAGTACAATTTTTTCAAAGTTAATGTTTTAAAAGTACAATTTTTACAAAGTTAATGTTTTAAAAGTACAATTTTTACAAAGTTAATGTTTTAAAAGTACATTTTTTCAAAGTTAATGTTTTAAAAATACTATTCTTTCAAAGTTAATAATTTAAGAGTACAATTCTTCTGCTATTTGAACTTTTGTACAATTTTGTTATTTTTGTTAAAATAATAGATTCAGTAGACAAATAAAAACAAATAAGGAAATAAACAAAACAGCAATCAACAATAAAGTTAAAAAAGGATAGTCCTGAAGTCAAACAACCTAACTCAGATAACAAGCAGCAACAAGGATAAACAGAAACCAACATGGAATTCAGAAAGGGACATCAATAGCCACAGCCATAGCAAAAATAATAGATAGTCAAACAAGCTACCTCAGATATGAACCAGCAACATACCTCAGATATCTAGCAGCAACAAGGCATAGAATAGAGTAAAACAGGACATGCTTATGGAGAAACTCAACAACATAGGAATAAAAGGGACAGCCAACACAAATACGCTACATCATACATAGCCCCTGCGAATAGAAAATTAACAACATCAGCAGTAACTACTTATACCTGCTAGAACAACTAAGCGACTATAGTTAATCAGAAAAATACATATTTTCACGAACTAATTTACCTCTACGATAATAATACTGTACTAGCAGAATGCCAAGGCTTCAAAAGATAGCTCCCAGAACAAAGTACAACGTGGAGTATAGGGTCACATGCAAATGATTATTCAAAGGAGCTTCGTAGATCAATAAGACAGTAGCGATTATTCTAAGTACTGCAACTTGACAGAAAATAGGAAACCTACACAAGAACATCAACACAAAAAGGAAAGATACTTACTACCATTACAGCACCCACTCAATATCACAAAAGACCATGCAAAATATTCTACAACAATCTGCTTCATAACATAAAAACTGCTAAGTTCCCTACTGCAACTTGACCGAAAATAGGAAACCTACACAGTCAATAATGCTCAATATGCATACACTTCACATGCAATCCCCTGCAAAAGGCACATAGCAGCCTCTCATCTGAACTTGGACACCAAAAACACCACTTTGGGATTACTAATACTCATAAATACTACATTGCCTGCCCTTGTTTGAATAGCGTGGATGCAAACTTCATAGCAAAATATTGAAAAACGTCAGATGTATGTTCGTATAAGTGTGTAAATGTGTGTGTGTGTGTGTGCTTTTGCAGATGCTACCTTATGGGGACACTCGTCAGTTGTGAATCCACCTTGTGGGGACCGCACCGACTTGTGGGGACCAAAATCCGGTCCCCACAAGGAAATCGTTACGAAAATACATTTAGAAGCCTCGGATCACTGCCCTTGAATTTTTGAGGAACGATAATGGAATTACCTAATAGGAAATACATGCAAGAACCTGATGGATAGCATCCTTACTTGGGCAAATTTGTTTTTCACGTGTCCCCATAGGGTGGCAAATTTCAATGCAACGTGTGGGATGAGCTTTCCATTTTCCACACCAGGTGGCAGAAAAATCGCGTCCGCGTTACACACCCACACGCTCTGGTTTTATCGTCCTTGTCGGTACCCGGGGGGAAGTGGAGTAAGGGGGGAGGTTTCGGGTGGTGGTGCGGTGAGAGGGGGAGCGCATACACACGATTTCTTTCCGAGTAGACCTTGTGGGTACCGGAGAATCACCTCCCGGTCATAGGCCAAGATATTCAAGGTGTATCGGCGCTCGTCAGGAGAGGTTGAGACAGTGTCTGGCTGAAGGTCACTTTTTACCCCACAGCTTTCTGGAATTCGATTTCTGAAATACTTTTAATTCTTATTATTTGGCGCCATTGCCCTCTATCTAAATCTATGTTTCGCAACCGGTGTTCCTCCACAAGGTCACGGGTGTGCTGCGAACTTTTGTCTGTAGTAACAAATTGAATGTAAATTATTTAATCTGACTACCATGCGAGAGACCCGGGTTCGATCCCCAGCGGGGGAGAACCAGTATATTTTCCACCTGTTCAAGCGGTTCTGGCGCCCACCCAGCGTCATATAAAGTGGGCACCTTGAGAAAACTTTTGACGAAAGAAGGTGGTCATGGACGTGGTGCTGATCACTTCACCCCCACCTTCGACCGTGATCAAGAATGTGTAGGGTCCAAACTCCACACTCTACTCCTTCATGGCATGGTGCAATGCACAGGGAAGCACTTGACTTTTTACTTTACAAATTTGTTTTCTTAAGTTTGTATTTTTTGCTCTGTCATTGTCATGACTTAAATAAGACACCCCTTGATGGCAAGGGTCAGTTTGTTATTACACATACTTAATCTCTACAGGCGTTTCGGATCTATATAATCAGCTGCATGAATCGTTTCAATAATAATAATACCAAAAGTACCTATGAGTGCAGTGAATTGGATTATTATTATTATTATTATTATTATTAGTAGTAGTAGTAGTAGTAGTAGTAGTAGTAGTATTTTTAACTGATTATATTGTAACTCATTCCCAAACTTTTAATTTATATCAACAGTGCCGTAATGTATATTTTTTACATAAATAAATTTTATGATGTGCCGTGTTCAGTACTGGATAATTTATGGTATTCTGCGAGGACAAGAAGGTTGCGGAACATTGCTCAACCTTTACTTTTACAGATGACTGAGTATTTTGATGGGTTTAGAATTATCAGAAGGAAAAAGGGGGGAACACCATACTTTCGGAGGTATTTTCTTATGCCCTGGTACCTTAAAATTAACTCAGGGCGTGAGTTCCGCGATTTTTCTTTTACGGATTCCCTTTTTGATTCATCCTTTATTTTCCTTATTTTTTTGTTTACAGTAATTCGCTGTGACATTGGCATGAAGAACCAAATTTGTTCGGTTTTCCTGAACAACGTTGGTTTTACAGCATTCTACGAGGAGATAAGTAAGATTAAAATAAACGTTAATAATAGTAGGAGGTAAATGTGTGTTAGTGTTCAACATTAATAATATTTATGAATACATATACAAAATCACATAAGTGTGTAATTGGTTTGGTAATGTTTTGTTAGGATAGGTTACATTGTGTGTCGTGTGCCTTAATGTTAGTGTTAGTGTCTGAAGGAAGTCATGAGCTAAAAATACGTCCGTTAAAAGTGTAAAGTTAGAGAGGCCCTATCACGGGTAAATACATGTTGTTTAGTTATTTTCCCCACTTATTTTTTCTTGCTTCAACCTCGATAGCGAGAAAAGATTAAGATTCAGTTGAAGTGAAGAAACGTCTTTTGGTACTTAATTACTGCGATGTGTAGGGAGTAAAACCACAGACTAAAAAACGAGGGAAGAACAAAGTCAATACCTATTTTGTTTTTTGTTTCTTGACTGTAAACTTACTGTTCTCTAGGACACAGCCTATATATTATGCAAGTTCTGTCCCAAAAGTAATTAGACCAATTCTGCAAAAATCGTTTTGTTGAAGGTACTGGTGTGTTTAAGGGGGCTATCGAATTTGAAGCTTCTCAGAACATTCTCTGCACGTAAATACTATCAATTAAATTCAATACCAATTTATGTGATGTAAAAATGTGAATAGAATTTATATTTTTTCAAATATGCCTTTTTGAATGTAACAATGCTATTGTACGTTTAATATTGTTGCCAAGTTGCTCGATGACTTAGAGACAGTCAAAGACGACAGTTGCTACCACTAAGGTATTCAGATACCTGTAAACTGCACCGTCCCGCTTCAATTCATTCATTATTGTTGCAGCCTAATAGGAAGGAATCACTGATTCTTCAAACTGTTATGGGTTTTCAGCGACGTATTTATGTGCAGCAACCATAGGCGTAACTTAGTAGGTGCATAGGAGACACTTGCTCCCAATTTGTTTGGGTTTATCACGAGATAATGGTACTTTTGTTAACTCCTGAAACCCGAGGATTAAAGTAATCAGTAATTTTATGATTTTGCAAATGTAACACCTATTTATCAAAATATTTCTGGATGATATTTCTATGAGCTGCAAAAAAGAAAATATTCTGCTCCCCCCCCCCATGAGTTACGCTACAAATTTTTATACTATATTCTGAGAATGCGAGACAAACATTGAATATTTCATTCTGTAAAATAACGTAAAGTTTTATGGTTGACGTAAAAGTGTGGAAGAAATCGAAGAAAAATTAAATTTAGATAAATAACATCATAAAATCGGATCGTCTTAATGCGAACGAAATTAAATAACGTCTATTTCTGCCATGAATTCAATGGCGCTTCCAGGAAATTAGTAAGAAGCCTAATGCTGCTTTTTCACTCTTGCAGATGTATTTTCCCAGTATTATTATTTTTTACCGAATCGAGCGGAAGTTTACGTCCACTGTATGCCCGATCTGTTCGAACTGGAGGTACAAATTCAAAGCGCGACAAGGACAACTTGAAACGTGACCCCAAACGAAATCAAATCCTGGAACCTATATTTACAAGATCAACGTCCTATCGGCGAAGCCTCTACGTAAATTCCTCAGCGTATGTGTAAATACAATAGAGTAAGTTAGTTAGCATATATTTTTAACCGTGTTTGGAATTACAGTTTAATGTGGAATCTGTCCCGGGGAACCTTGATTGCAGCTCCAACCACTCGCTATCAGTTGTATTACGTTTTTCATTTTTCTCGGTAAAGGATATACGTATTTATATTTGGGTGGTCACTGCTTCACATCTCACGACAGCCTAAAGAGTTCTCGTTGTCTTGTTGAGTCTATTCAGGCGACTGCCGAGATAGTGCCGCTGACGCTTAATTCCCTGCCCTTCATTTTCACTTTTTATACACCGTTATCCTCTCGTCGCTGTTCAGTTAATTGTGAGGCCTCCTCGACGGCTCAGTGGCAGAGTCGTCGCCTTGTCATCAAAGGGTCCCTGGCACCTAGTGGTTCGGATCCCACTTTAAACTGTAGATCCAGTCCCGATTAGCGTAACTGTGCATAAAGTGAACTTAAAACACCAAATCAATCAATCAATCAATTCAGCTAATTGTGCATATAAGCAATGATGAGTAAATAAACAAGCACCCAATCACAAAAAAAGATCCTTCAATTTTCCGCTTCTCATTAACTTAATTCATAGTTTCCAAAAACCTTTCAGCAGACGTGAATAAAACAACGTAGGTCGTTCCCCGTGACGTAAGCATATCAGAATAAGCTGCCTTGTGACTTGAGAAGGAAAGGAGAAACGTGACAGGTTAGAAGTTCAGATTGCAATGCCTCGATTCGTGATACCCACACACATGCTTGGAACCTAATGTCTTGTGTTTCGTTGTTGATAAAAACACAGCAGCCCCAGAGAACATTTGTGGAAGTTGCTCACAGCATGTCCACTGCTCCATTTCGACCTTGAGTTCCTTCGCTGGAATCACTTTGAACTGCATCGTGTGATGTAGGTATATTGGAAGTCAAACGTCCCATCTTGTGAACGTCGAAATACAAACATCTTTTATTATAAAGTTGATATTGCAAAATATGTGCTACGAATGATGTGATAAAAAAATAATGGAAGTTATTTTCCTCAGGACGTCTAACTGCCAAGCGGATGACCAGGGTTCGATTTCCGGGTGGGGCATGATATACTTTCGGATTTTTTTCCGGCCTTGTCCCCGCATAAAGCGGGTCTGGGCTCACACAGTTTCAAATCTATTGCTACCTGGGGCCAACCATGAGGGGTAAAGGCGGTGGCAGCGTGCTGCTCATCACATCACCTCCAAATGGCCGAGATCGAGTTCGAGAATATGAGGGGTCCTATACCTATATCCCCTAAATGTGCCTTTATGGCACGGTGCTATCTGCACGGGGAACTTTACCTTTTACCTCACATTTATCACAATAAACAAGCTATGTTTAATATATATTAAAAAATATAGTTCTGACTGGGTAAAGGCTGTGTAATATCCAACTTTATTTTTCATGATTTTCTGTAAAGTTACTAAACACGATATTCATTGCCATATTATTTTTATATTATATTTTTGGGTTATTTTACATTCCTTTTAGGAAACTGATTAGCGAATGTGTAAAGTGTTTCTGTCCAAGTCCATCAGCCCGTATGAACGATCAGTGTCTCAAATCTACAAATTCAAAAATCTCATAGACCTAACAGATAGTAGGTAAACACATCTCTATCGGACGGTCCTTCTGTCTGGCCGTGAGGGACAAGAGTCGATGCGAGGTGAGACATCCATATCACAGAATCTGTTGACGCTACATCCGCAAAAATAAACACAATATTACGACAAAGAAAATGCTAAACAATCCCGGTGTAAATTACCTCCAATCCAATACAAGAGTTGGAAACCACCTATATATTTTCTCCAGATATTATCTATTTATTTATTTATTTAACAAATGATGCCACAGAACATTGTTCCATTGAGACATGCATACATTTTGTGCATTATATATGTGCATTACATATACCTGTGCATAACATAAATTGTTTCACTAATTCCTATACAGACGAACCCCTCCCCCCCTTTCTCCACTGAGCCAGTAGTTCTATTTTGAATGTTTGAAATGACAGACTGTTTATATCAACGCTCGGATCATTTGCTACTACTTCATTGTAAGTTTTACCCATTTTCCACATCGGAGATATATTTACGCGTACATAATTTGTTCTAGATTTTGGTACATCAAACAAACCGGTTTTCGGTCTGCTTCTCATTTGAGGTACATGATATTGTAATACAGATATTAACCCCATAGAGTCTATTTTGTTATTTGCAATTTTATATAACATGCTCATCAAATTAAGATTAAACTTTTCTTCAATTTCTTCAATGTTAAACTGCGATACAAGCTCAGAGTACGGATTGAATTTAGGATATACTTTGTCTTCTCATACTTTATGAACCTCAAGAACTTGGACTGAATCTTTTCTATTTCCCGCATACGTTTTTTTCTGTCCAAGGGCTGCCATATTACCGATGCATATTCTACGAGTGAGCGTACTAGGGAGACATACAAAAATTATTAATATTGTTGTACTTTCTAGATCTTCCCCATATAATTTTATCAATCCTAATTTCTTATATGCTTGGTTAACGATATGATGCATATGCTCTTTAAAACATAGATTTGCGTCATACGTGATACCAAGATCCGTGAATTTAGTGACCTTAGCTATTTATTTTCCTCCCATCTGACACTGGAAGTTTCTTTTTATTTCAGCGTTTGTTATAGACATTACCTGACATGTATCAAGATTAAATGAATGTCTATTATTTTCGCTCCATTGTAGTAATCTATTTACGTCTGCCTGCAAGTCAAGGCTGTTTTCGTCAGAGCAAATTGTTCTAAATATTTTTACATCGTCAGCAAATATAAGTCAACGTGATTTCGTAATAATTTTCGGGAGGTCATTAATAAAGAGTAAGAAAATGAGTGGGCCCAAATTGGATCCCTGTGGCACCCCAGAAGGCGTAGGGTATTCCCGAGATATGTATCCTCTATAATTGACAAATTGCTTTCGGTCCATTAGGTAAGATTTTAGCAGCATAATTACTTTTCAGAAATATTAAAATACGATAGCTTCTGAAGTAAAATGTCATGATTTACCGAATCGAACGCCTTGGCCAGGTCAGCATAGAATACATCTACCTGTCTCCTTTCGTCTAATTCATAAGCTACAAAATGTGCAAATTCGGCAAGGTTTGGGATTGTCGACCTCCGCGATATAAAACCATGTTACATGGGAGATATAGCCGGTCGTACGTTGGCCATTATTCTCTCGTACATTATTTGTTCAAACACTTTGCAAAAAACTGAGAGAATTTACACTGGCCTAAAGCAATCAACGTTCTTTGCATTTGCCTTTTTTTGGGAAGGGATTAACTTTAGTGATTTTGCATTTTGATGGGAAGTTGTGATGTTCTAAAATGTTATTGATTATTATACTCAATGGTTTTATTTGCGGTTCAGCGCACCCCTTGACCACATAGGGAGGAATGATGTAAATCCTAACTGCTTTTTTGGCTTTCAATATTTTAATTGCTTCCTCGATATCATTCAATTCGATATGCGACATATCGAGTTCGGAAAGCACTCCGATTTCGCACTTATCTGATTCAACTATAGAGTACTGTGAAGCATCTTTGTACACCGATAGAAAGTAGGTAATAAATGCATTTACAATATCGTGCCCATTGTGTAAGATTTCATTGTTGTATTCAAACGTATTACTACCTGAATCCTTCTTTTTATTTCTAATATAAGTCCATACATTATTTACATCTATCCCTATGTTTTCCTCCGTCTCACGGATGTACGCTTTGTACGCTGCTGTTAGCCTTTTCCTTATCTCTTTCCTAAGATTCTTGTATTTCTCTTCATGATACTCTGCGTTGCAATTACCTTTTTCCCACTTTTTGTAATGATATAATTATTTTCCTAATAATGTCACCATTGAACCACACAGGATATTTAGGTACCTTGATGCGTTTCAGTGGTACGCAGTCATTCAAAATATTATATAAAATATCATAAAACTTATTAGTTAGTGTATTGACATCCTCAATATCGCATAGATTTACCCAGTTATAGTCTGTTAATTTTCGATATAAAGACTAGAAGTTCGCTTTTTTGAAGTTTTATTGAAAATTTACATTTTCTGTTCGAGTTGAAACATCGACTCTTAATGTAGCCATATGCGGTATTAGGAGATAAAGTGCTTCATCTCTGAGGCATGTTAGATACCCCGTCCGCCATATTGGATTCGACATATTTGATTTAACCTTTATTCAAATGGGAATAGGGATAAGTAACACATCAAACATCTTTGACAGTTCTCGAGTTCAGGAGAACCATGATTAAGTACGTAATTTTATATTATGCAGACACTCAAAAACGAATAAAAATCCCTTAAAAAGGATTTCAAAATGTGATATTTCAGAAAATTTCACGTTATTTCGGTATGACACATGATCCCCTTTCCAATTAAAAAAAATAAGCGGATTTAAAGTTGGAGCGGGTATTCTTGTTGCACTCTTTAGTCCAAGACATAATGATAATGATATTATTGGTTTAACGTTATGCGTTGTCATGAAATTGGGTGGTTCCATGTTTTTGCCTGTTTATACGTCGGTACTTTTTGACACCCCGTAACTTCGAAAGTAATACAGATATCTTAAAACCAGATTTCACCATTCAATTTTTCAGAAAATTTTATATGAATTTGATATGTCATTTGCCTATTCCCATTTGAGAAAAAAAGAAAAAACTTTCTATCCACTTTCAACAATTCATTCTCATTGTGTTGCGATTAACCTAGAGAGGTAAAAAAATATCGTAAAATAACAAAACAGGAGAAGAAAGTAAGGTATGGACACATAGACTACATACTGCACGTGATTGCATTCACGGTTTATAATATCTGTAGAAATTATATGGGTGTTTCTCTTTCGACTTTCGAATCACCCTGAATTTTAAAGTTGTGACGTGACCGAAACTGTTCGAGCTATAAATTGAAATTTGTAATTTGATAGATATGTTAAATAGCAACTTCCATGGGCGTAACTTGGGACCTAACTTGGGGGGGGGGGGCAGGATCGATTTTTTTTCATCCCATAACTACTGTATTTGTAAAATTATAAAGTTACATTAATATAAAATCAATTTTTAATTAAACTTTTAAAACCATTAATTATTTATTGGAAAATTAACAAGCCGAATAGAAATTTTAAACACACAGCAAACTTTTGTTGTTATACTTAATTTAAACTTAGGAGATAAAAGAGCATTCTTCTTTCTGATTGCAAATATTAGTCCTTGGGGGGCTTGTTTTAAGGTGGCCTTCCCCACCTGAAAATACTTGTTTCAAATGGTACATGTTAGAAATTTTAATATTGAAGGAGTTAAGGTCAAACTGTTTCAACAGTGAATAGATGATGATCATGCACTTTCGCTGATGCCAGAATTATTTAATATATTGCAAACTGTCCGCATTTAAATATTCAATTTAATATTTTTGATACTTAAAGTAACATTTGGTTACTCACGTGGGAATTTACAAATACAATTGTTGTCAATATTCTTTAAACTGTAATCAAGGGACCCAGGTTCGATACCTGGTGGAGGCCCATAGTGATTCGGATTCCACTTTAAACTGTAGGTCCAGTCCCGATTATCGTATTAGTGTATGAAGCCAGGTTAGAACAACAACTTAACAAGATAATTTATACGTCACAAAGCATGAAACTTTTCAGATTCGTTGACTTTCTGCTATCCACTGTGCACGTCCCAGCACTTGAGCCGTAGAGAAATATCGACTTGTATGGAAATTTTCACATGCATATATCTTCCACGATTTCATGTAATTTCCGGTGGTCGTGAAGAGCAGGACTTCCTCCATGCCGTAAGGACCACACAGTATTTCCAAAGCCCTGAAAACCTGGACAATACCTACTTTATAAATTGGACATTTAACCAATGTAGTTCTCTTTCTAAATTTTGTAGTCTTTTCTGTGAGAGGGCACGATAGTTCGCTCTTTGTATTTCTGCCATTTTTTAAAGAACAAGAATCAGAGCTCAACCATGTATATACGATGACGTCCAAAGTGTACCTGGAGAGGGGAAGGGGTGATTCTGAATTATTTATCATCATTTTTTTACCTCTGTATCCTCATTAAATAATAATATTTTTCAAGAAAACAGGTCATGTGCTTTGGCCAGAATTTCAGGCCTTTGAAAAATCTGTGCCATGGTGTGCAAAGTATGCAGTCCGATGTGAGGTTGTTTGATTGAATTTAGTTTCATCTAGCACAGTATACTTAAACTATTTTTTAGCGTGTAAAACGCGTCGTGTTATTTTACAATTTGTTTGCAGCACGTTTTCTCACTCATGTTGAGCAGTAAATACCTCTAGTGCATCATGGTTCTATTAATGCAAAAGAAAACTATAAATGAGCCCAGTAACTCATCAATTCCTCCTCTGTAAACGATATACATTCTTCAAATACAAGTGATAGAAATACAGTAGTTTGGGCTATCTATGTTGAAAAATAATGGTACCCAGCCACGCAAGAAATGTGGGCTTTAGACGGGAATTCCTTCAGTATTTGTAATCATGTGAGACGTGGCATCCCCAAGAGTATCCGTGAGGTCATAAACATATATAGACCATAATACAATTTCGAAGGTGTTTTTATGCATAGCCTATTTCGATCTTTATATAACATATAAATCCGATCCGCCACATACCACATATAGCACACAAGTATGAGTGAAGCTTCTAGTTCTAATGAAGCTTCAGAGGCCTCCCCGATGGCGCAGTGGTAGCGTCCTCGCCTTGTAATCAAGGGGTCCCGGGTTCGATACACGGTGGAGGTACAAAGTGGTTCGGATCCCACTTTAAATTGTTGGTCCAGTCCCGATTAGTCTTACTGTGCATAAAGTGGACTTAAAACACCAAATCAATCAAAAATCTAATGAAGCTTCAGTTTCCTTTCTTGACGAGTTGCGTCCGAGTAAAATTTATTTATAATTTTGGACCTATTAATATCATTCGTTTCTTAAATATACCTACAAAACAGCAATAAGGCGAAGTATTTGGTGCCCAGTAGTTTTGAGTATACAGTGTATTGGTCCTGAGCCTTCGAGGGCAAGAAAGAATTCTCACAGCATCCTGAACTCACGGAGGTTGTCAATAATGTTATGAACAATTCATTTCAAATTTGGAAAATGTTCTCGTAAATGTTGTTCCTCACACACAAGAAAGTTCTGAGTTGAAACTTATGATTAGTGTTCTTATATTCACACATTCCTGACAGCACATTGAGTTCTGAACTATTTTCTGTCTCTGACATTTTATGTGTGGAATATACCTCTCTTTCACTCAACACCTGATTATTTTTTTTTGGGGGGGGGGGGCGGTTGCCCGCCCTTGCTCCCGGCAAGTTATGCCTATGGCAACTTCTCTCGGCAAAATGTTCTCAAATGGTTTGTCTGTTTGTAAGTGAGGGTAAACAATTTGACAACATATACCTGTCGATTGCTCTGAAATAATTGCAAATTGGATTGAAAGTAGTCTTAAATCTAGTATTATGGAATAATTGACATGTCGATAAAATTGTTTGTCTGTCAGTGTGAGTTCAACTATGGATATACTACTTTCTGATTAGTACCCATAGCATAGAGCATTCGCAGTTACACTGTAAACACCGCTCTAACTTCTTTTTACATATCTACGACGTGACATAAGCATGAATCATGAACTCATGAAATAAGTGGAGGGATTTTCGCACGTGCATGCTTTACTTAGAATTTCAACCTGAGGTCCATAACGCTATGCTTGATCATTTTTACGTACACTGCTGTTATCCTCTAATCAACCAGGCCGAATAATGAAGCAAATTTGCATGTGAAAATTTAAAACTGTGGGTTAACTTTATTCATGTATTATAATTATGGACGGAAAATACATAAAATGTGATCTTTATAGTTCGTTTTTATTCATCGTACCTTCATCAACTATTTGTTTCGTTAACGGTAATGTCGAAGTTGCCAAATTCCGTACATAACTGTGGTACAACTTGCTGCACATGGAAGAAAAATATTATTTAAAGTTCTATGTAAAATGAAATATACTAACCGTCGGAGTGGTCAGCGCCAGGGGCATGAGTATTCTTTCTGAGTATCACTTAATCAATTTCGTCTAATCATCACTCATTCTGGTCGTTGAGATGTTCTTAAAACGTGCTCATTAAAATTTTCGAAAGCAGATATTTTGATGCATTAAGGAAGATTCAGGCCAAAGCAGATTTCAGAAGAATAAGTAAACAAGAAACAAGTGTCGTTTGAAACGAACATTAAGAAACCACACCGGGGCGACGAAATAAGCAGCTCAGTTGCCTGTAGATTGGGTGACTCTCGGAAAGGTTCGTTTTTTCTATAGTCTAGTTGCACCGTTCACCTGCAGTGAATGCTGTTTTGAAGATTACAAAGAAGATCCAGGTGTTGTATCCCTTGCATTTTGTTGCTTTGGTACGAAACCCTCTGTTGCTTCAAGCAACTTGCTTGTCTCCTGTACGTACTTGTTATTTGTATCTTTTGTATGAAACCTTCGTACCATAAATGTCATAGCCAAGAAAAACCTCGGAGCACTTGTAATGGTCGGATTGAGCATTACTGGTTTTGGAAATATGTTAATTAATTGCTGGCCAGCTACAAGGTGTAGGGTAAAGTAATATGTTTTTCAGGTGTGTACTTTTATGTTATTACTGGATGTAAGTGTATGTGCTCATTGGATTGTGCTTTACTGGATATTAGATTCCCCTGTTTTTATCACCCCATTGGGGGAGATGTCTTTCCAATGAGTGTTACAGTGGAATTTTCCAACGCTACGTGGTCCACGTCCACAGACGTTTACCCAGACTATAAAAAAGCCAATTGGGCTTTTATAGAAAACAGTGTTTCCCCATCTTTCGACGACGAGGAATGTCTCCTCGAGTTTAGTCCACTTTTGGTGGCTAGACTATTATAAGAATGTAGCATTTGGTGTAAGCCAAGCCCTGTTTGCTGTCCCAAGTCCCCTTTAGAAAAGTTTTGAATATTTGGATATTTCCGTATTGAATAATTGATGCCCAAAATAAAGAGTAAAGGCGTAAGGAAACGCATTTGTAATGAACGGAATATCATTTCAGCTGAGGGTAGGCCCGCAGAGATAGTTTTGCTAACTCTGAGGTAAAGGAAGTGCCGATGGTGTAAGCCATAGGTGCGCAATTATGTTGATTTAGAGCTCTGTTAATTTGGTGTATGCAGACACACATGGAAACGATATGTAAATATGTGTATATATAACAACGTATAATAAACAATATAATCCTACTAGAAATGTTGTTGCTGTTGTTGTTGATTTGGTGTTTTAAGCCCACTTTATGCACAGTAAGGCTAATCGGGACTGGACATACAGTTTAAAGTGGGATCCGAACCACTATGTACCTCCACCGGATATCGAACCCGGGACCCCTTGATTACAAGGCGACGACGCTACCACTGCGCCATCGAGGAGGCCCTACTAGAAATGTTATGATTTGCTGAATTAACTCTAAGAACTACAGTACTGTCCATTTTAAACCAGTTGTTTATTCACTTGATGTACATGCGTAACGAACCAGGGACTAAAAATATAAATTGTTATGTGAAACCCCCCTTTCGTATTTCCGGCTCAAATATAATCTGCTCGCTTGGCACCCAGGGTGAGGTGAAAGAAGAGATTTGAAGGATTAGGCCTAAAGCACGAAGTAATCCCGAGGGCCGGATAGAAACCAGGGACTGGGGGCTAACCTTTCAAAGAGGGGGGTTGCACTTTCACACACTGATCCTAGGTTGGAATCTTGGGTAATCGATGTGTGTTTGTTCCGTCATCTGTCTCATCAATTCATCCTTCATCCTTATTGTATTGTGATTAACCTCGAGAGGTAAAAAAAGGACGTAAAATAACAAAACAGAAGAAAGTAAGGTATGGACAACAACGTTCCTCCGAATAGAGGAAACATTTTATTTTGAAAATATCAAAGAGCTTCAGTCAACATTACAGTGTCGCCGAGAAAGATAGAAGAAAAAGGGGGGACCGAAATATTTTTTTAGGAATAGTCAAATTTTATTCCCATTAAATATCGCATACAAAATGCATACTTGAGGTAAAAGTTGGTTAAATGACAATTTTTCTTGTAGGCTAAGGTATGATCATGTACGCATGTGTCAATCATGTGTACGACCGTGAGGTGCCGCTCCTCCACCCTTGTATTCCTCAAATCCTGAATTGTTTGTTATCATTGTAGTGAACAAAGTTGTAAAATTTAAATCAACAGGGTCGTAACGAGTAGTTTCATTGAGAAACAATTAATCTTCGTTTTTAAAATATGTTCTAGATTTGTGTTTGAACAAGTTGGAGCTAGGGTTGCAGCTTATCATGTTCTCCATGGGTATCAAGGCATTTAATAAATGCCCTGAGTTGTTCTGAAGCACAGCTTCGAACGACATTATGCGGGTGTGTCTACGAAAACCAATCCAGTCAGCAAATCGACCATCAGCTTGTAGATCCACTGTTTAAAATAGTAGCTTATACCACTCGTTTATAGCAAGCAACTGAATGTGTAGATATTTATGCGACATGAAAGCACTGTTTCTATTGTTGTGGCAATGTTTGTACAATTCAAGATATCGCCAGAGGTTAGAGTAGTTACGCCAGAGGTTAGAGTAAGTTTAACTTGTTGAAACAAGTTCGCCACTTCTACCCAGTAGAGGCACATAATAGTTTGGATCCCACTTTAAACTGTATGTCCAGTCCCGATTAGCCTTATTGTGCATAAAGTGGACTTAAACACCAAATCAATCAATGAATCAAGTTCGTCACTTCGCCGAAAGAAAAACTAAACATCTCTCAACTTACAGCATTTTGTAATCGCGCGAAATAGCGAAAATCCATTTTCCTCCCGCCTTACCGAAGACCTTGACCCAATTTTACTCAAATGAATTATCACTCTAGTCCTCAAAGGTATACAGCGACTGTAAGAAAATCTGCCTAAAAGCTCTAAATTTACAGTAATTACCATCTTAGCAGAGTTGTAAGTTTTCTATTTTGTTCCCGCTCCCCCCCCCCCCCACACCTATGCACTCAATAGTAAATGTCTTACTGGCAAATTGTACATCTATTGTTTGTTGAGTTTCGAAGATTAAGCTCTGAATATTTAGTTTCTACAGAGCGTTGCAAATGTCAAAAATGGGTAAGTAGTGAATATGCATAAATATATTTACGTACATACATACATACATATGTACATATAGGTAGGTGTATGCATGGATGTAAGGTTAAGTGACGGTTACATCCAATGGCTGGAAGCCCTTTGTTATGCTAAATGAAATGTGGTATGTATCATCAGGAAAGCAGGTCAATATTTCTGCCAAACCTCTCTTTTTTTGGTGTTGTTGTTTCCTCACTATCATTTCAAGCTTATTTCTTAAAAAATAAAATAATGCGGGTTCAACCTTACTTTACCCATCTTTGTACACCACTAGGTTTCGTGCGAATTCTTCTCTTGTCTTTAAAGTTACACATTATTTCACACTCATTTGTTTATGAGAGCTGTGAATTCGTGACAGGGCAGACGTCGCTAGCAATGCTATGAAGAAAGCACAAACTCCCTTGCTCCTCCAATGTTTGTTTTGATCTGGTGGGCCTACACAACACTAGGCCCCCATCTCATAAACAAGGGTGTTCTAGGAATAACCAAAGAGACCCGGGAATTATGAAACATACATTGTTTACATGAATGTAAAATTAAGTACATGTCTGTAAGTAACTCTCAAAGTATCTTGATACAAAGTTTCGTTGCAGTTTGTGTCGTTCATTACAAACAGACGTTTATTATTATTATTATTGTTATTATTATTTGAAGCTCACCGACTCAAAAAAAAATAGTACCTTTTGGCTTCCCTGAATTTTCCTCATGCACGGTGCTATATGCGCGGGAAACTTTACATTTTACCTATTATTATTATTATTATTATTATTATTAAATATGTGATATATCTATATGCTCTTTGTGGTATGTTATTTCTTCGTTATTTTACGTCGCTTTCCGTTGGTTCGATGTGGCCTACAGACTGGGTATTGTTTGACTCTTTCAGTACGGAATAAACATAACTTGATTCGGAAAGCATTGGGTCGCCCACGTCGTCTTCGTGACCGCGTACGTGACTTCATATGTTTAGAAAACAAATGCAGGTGGTTTCCACTTGACCTTGGAAGGGGTGGACTATAATTGTGTTTTGGTTCCATAAAGAATGCAGCGTATTCTTTCAATAGGTCGCCGCAGCGCGGGATGAGAGGGAATGCTTCCACAACTAGTGTTCAGCTTCAAGCCCTGCATTTCCCTCAGTAATAAACAGATAAGGAAAGAAAAAGGGGGAACCCCTGAAACCGACACCCGCATACGTTCAGGGGTAGGTGCTTAGTGCCCTGCTACCTTTAAAATAAACAAGGGCGTCAGATCAGCGGAATTTCGGTTCCCCCGTTTTTCTCTTCCACCTTCTTTATTGATGATTTCAATTATATGTATGTACAAGGCACTAGAGCTAAATGTAGTTAACGTCTCATGGATATAGTGGACCAAGATTGTTCCGGCGTTCTAGAAACGAACTTGGTTGTAAGATCTTACTTGCTAGTAATTGAATTAAATTAATGGCATCTGCATTGTTAGTAATAAAAGCCGCGGTAGCTCAGCTAGCGTCTGACTACCATGCGAGAGAGCCGTGATTTTTTCCACCTGTTCAAGCGGCTCTGGCGCCCGCCCAGCGTCATATAAAGTGGGTACGTGGAGGATAATCTGGGAGATGAAGGCGGCTCCACCTTCGGCCGTGATCAAGAAAGTGTGGGGCCCTAACTCCACACCCCGTATACGCCTTCATAGCTTGGTGCAAAGCACAGGGGAACACTTTACTTTTTATGTTAGTAATGAAACGAAGGTTACGGAAAATGTGTTAAGACAGAGAGGAAAAAGAGTGGTACTTTAGGAAGGTTATTAATTAAATGAGTTAAGCAGTGTGCGAATTAAGCGAAGGGGGTGCCGGTGATTTCCCCGCCAATGTTATCCCCTGCAAAAGAAAATTATTTTTATCCCTGCCACAAATGTTTTTATCCCTTTAAAGAAAAATGGAATTGAAAGGATATATTATTCCATGTCTTAACTATGTAACACACACAATTGAAAAATCATTTGTCCAGTCATAAGATTTCGTTGCCCCAAAGCATGCACGAAACTGACAACCTCACCGTGCCGACACAACAGAAACTCAAATTTTCGTGGCATAGTGTTGATATTTTACACTTATTAAATTGTTCAGAAGAAACTTGTAGGTACGTAAGATTGGCATTAAGTATGAACTTGGCAATATACAGTTGGTAACGTTTTCGGTGTTAGTAGTTCGATAACTATTTTCGTGTATGAGTTTGGGTTTACTTAGAATCAGGGGGGCCGCCAGGAGGTGGGGAAGGGTGCTTCATCACCCCTTCATTTTCTTCCTCACGCCGTCCAGCATCCCTTGTTGAACTTGTTAAACCATGTCATATTCAGCGTAGAAAGGTTTTGAAATGAGATCGGTTTTACTGCATACAACAGGCAAGTCATCGATCTTAATCTGACATCAGGCACGTATCCAAGGGGGGAGGGCTTTGGGGGCTCGAGACCCCCCGAAAATTTTCTGTTTACACTAGATAAAATGAGGCTTTTAGTTTCTTGAATAATGTGATCATAATTTGAGAGTTATGATTATCGAGACAAGACAGAGAATGCTCTATAACCCTCTTATTGTTAATAGCACGTATCCAAGGTGGGGATCGGAAATTTTTCAATTTACTTTTGAAAAAAATAGGTTTTTGTCTTTTTGAATAATGGAACGATGACTTAAAGAGAGAAATAATTATCAAGGCACGACGAAGAATGTTCTATAACCCTGTTGTTCATAATATTGCACGTAAACTTTTCTTGCGCTCTCGGTGTTGTCGCAGCGAACTTGAGCACTATGGAAAGACTTGTCAGCATTTGGAAGCTGCACAACAAAGGTAGAGTGCATCACACATAAATTTGCCGTTGCGTAGAAACGAATTTTCGTTTCGTCTCCCTCTCTCTTAGCATCACGTGTTCTACCCTGCTCGAAAACCTTCGCTATTGTTGCCATATTGTCATTCCATTCCTGGACACACTCGCGCAAACATCATTGAAAAAAATTGAATAGGGCTCCAGCTCGCGGTTCCCACCGTTCGGCAGGGATGGTAATGTGGCAATATAGCACGGCGTAGTGGTTGCTTCTTTTATGCAGTGCATGTTCATTGGCTAGCTAGTAACTAGTGTTGCCAACTGTATTAAAGAAGCACTATTTCTGTCACGGAAGGGGAAAGGCAGGTAAAGTGGCGGTGAGTTTTGTTAGATTGGAAGCACCATATTTTTATTTTATACTAAGTATTTGACCGGTTTGACGTTGTGCGCGTGTATTGTGTGTGTGTATGTAAAAGTGTGTGTTTGCTAATGAACGTTAAATTCCATAATGCCTCCAGTTCTGTCGAAGTTGAAATCAAAAACCTTGCATAGCCAAGCTCGGGAAATTCTAAGCAACGTGCACGAGTTCATGAAGGAGGAAGCCAGTCATGGTGTTAGCATCCCAATAAAGCATTTTGGCAAGAGAGCAGCGAACAGCAGCAACAAATTGTTCATATTTCATAATTTTGGAATTATTCAAAATAAATAAATTATGTGGCTCCAACATCATTTCAACTCTGGCTCCGGCACGTGTTCTTGTAGAAATTGCATAGAGGAGGCTGTAATTTTTGCTGCTTAATGCGATACATATTGTTTTCTGTGTTAAAATTGCCATGCTTTGATGTGTGACCAAGTTCATAGCAGGGCCGGCGGAAGGGGAGGGCGAACCGTGCCATCGCCCAGAGCGACAAAATTTGAAGAGAAGAAAAAAATAAGCCTATTGAAAACTGTGATCGAGCAAGATATTCTTTTGCGCTGAATAGTATTGAAATAGCATAAGAAGTCTCATTATTTATTTTATATTTTGATGTTTTAGTTAGGAATATATTGATTTTCAATTTTCCGTTGCTGCGTAATGACCGGGGGGGGGGGGGGCTCGAAATAGAGCGGCATCTGCCGCCACCTCCCAGGGAGGCAAAATGACTAGCGCCGGCCCTAGTTCATAACAAAAGAAAAAGCCGCTCAGCTTATCATCTAGTGGCAGTGTGTGTACTTGTTATTGTTGTGGAAGCCGGCATCCTTTGTAAATGTACAACAAAGGCAACCGACTGTCGCCGATCTCAGAGAGGAAATAATAATGCTGCTTGAGGAGGAGTGTTATGGTGCAATTGTAGCGGTTTAACACGTTGGCATGTTATTATCTGCCGTTGCAGTTCCATACCAGTGTATACGGGTTTTGGGAGTGAACAGTTAGAACGCCACCAGTGCATTAATGCAATGAAAAATAATATATATATTTTTTTATTTTGTTTGAAATCACTCAAATAAGGAATCGTATGAAGAAGTCTTCTTTGCAGAAATTTTCGTAATTTTACTTATGTGTTAGTTCATATTTTGCGAATTTTTAGTCCATATGTATGTAGCTACATACAAAGCCACTTGTTAGTACATATTAATAATCCTAGTCCTGATATAATGAATGGCGTCTAAAACTCAACGTTAGATAGACCTGAATTCTCAAATTTTATTGTTGTACGTAACAGCTGTGCATCGGCGCACTGCAGCGATTTTTCTATCTGCTCCATTAGCAACACTGCTTCTTTAGTTGTTTCGCGCATCGCACGGCAGAATTATCTGCGCTGGACTCTATCGCCACAAGTAGGACGATTCGTTGTAATTTTTAATCTCTGGAAAGCGCGAGAGGGAACGTTCTTGAATAAGAGGAGGAGTCGAACTACTACTGGCTATATTATCGAATCGTTTTCCTGCTGAACGTTCTAGAATATGAGAATATTCAATTTCCCGGTTGATCTGTACAATAGAATCGGTTAATGAGACCTCAGAGGTACGTGTGACAATTCATACAGTCGATTAGTGATCAGTCAGTGTCCATTGGTGGCTTTATAAGATATAGTGATTTGAAAATTAAAAGTAACGAAGTCTGCTTCTAGTTCCAGTTGGGGTCCAAAGAAGGACACAATGACGACAGCGGAACTTCCAGAGCCTCAGTGTAGTGCTAGTTCAGGTCGAGAGTCGAAGAGATCGAAGGTCTCCTTCTCTAAAGTTAATAATCCAGCAATACCGGGTATTGGATCAGTTTATTAAGAAAGAAATAAACTGCACAAATCAACTGAAAATTAAATTGAAAAACAAAGTTCTGAGTGATGATTTAGTTGTGCCCGGACCAAATTCCGTGTATGCGGTTTGTAACCTTATATAATAGAAAAATGCATATGCATGTGTGAACCTACAACAGATGGTGATATTTCAGATATTGGCTTTGTTATTCTTGTTACCCAGCAAGCCTTGATGAGTTACTAAGAGTCTAATGTTCCCGACAAATGGAGTAGCGGACTAACTTTGTGACGACTGGTGTCCAACTGGAGGATGTTGCAACATCGCGCTACGATGCCAGGGGTTCCGGTTTCGAATCCTGGCCTGGGCATGGATGTTTTTGAGTGTCCATTCATCAATTTCATAATATCGTCACTTATCCCCATATTCGCAAATTAGCCAAAAGTGGCACAAAAAACGAAGTAAAATAAAGCAGTTCAATCAATCTTCTAAAGTCTTGAAGATCCAAGTCACAAGGATGGAAAATTAGGGCTTTGTTAAGGTTAGGTGCGAAGACAACACCCTAAAGGATCATATACAAACCTGCGGGAAGAACGATCTTACTTAAGTCTCCAATACGAAATGATAAAAACTTCTGGTGAGTTCATTATAAATAATGTGTCCGAGATAAAGAGTGGTATCCCCAGAATTTTCGGAAGGGAGAGGAGTTATGAATACTATTTTTGGTGGTCAGTCCTCATTTTGACATATTTGTCTGTCTTTGACGTTCTTTTCTTTTAAGGAATACTTTGTCAAAGGGGGTTATGACCCCACCAACCCTCCATTGGGCACGCACTGTAGACAACCATTTGATCACATTGAGAGACGAAACATTAGATGTGTTGGGAACTGTGCATTAATTGTTTCTCGATCTGGCTATATTCGAGAAAACGTCCTTTGTTTCGTGACGATATATGACAAGACTGAGGAAGCTGTGATAAGCATCTTTAAACAGCCGCCCCTCGTGGAGGAGTGGTTATCACATCGCGCTACGAGGCCAGGGATACCGGGTTCAAATCCCGGCCTGGACATGTATGTTTTTTGAGTGTCTATTCATCAATTTCATAATATCATCACTCATCCCAATCTCCGCAAATTAGCCAAAAGTGGCACAAAAGGCGAAGTAAAATAAAGCAGATCAATGAATCAATCACAATTATGAACACTTGCGAGTGCCTGAATATGCAGAATTTGTTGGGTTTCGGCTTTTATGAGAGCTACAAACATGGGAGGACAAGACGCATTAGTGGTGTTCTGGTTCGAATCAGATAGAAATATTCGAGAACTGCCTGCGTTCAGTTCGCAGCCCACAGTTAGAATCTCGCATTGTCGAGTGGATTGACCATTCCGTGCATGTGTAACAGCTTCGTAAAAACACTCGCAGATACCACAGCTGTTTTGATGCCTGATGAGAAGAAATGGGCAAACACACATACTCAGATGGTTGCAGCACACAATATTAATGCTTGGAAACAGAGGAGTCGTGTTGTAAAGAATGTTCCGATTTCACGTTCTAAATAAAATGGCAGCCTTAAATAGTGGCGACGATTTAAGGGATAGATACTCCTCTTCTTTTTTTTTTTTTATTTGCCTCCTCACTATGGCCTCTTAATGGTAAGCCTTGTCTACCAAGAGAAAGTAAATTTTCCTTGCACCGCCAAACCCCCAGGGTTTTGGAACCCAATCGCCACCACTGGCCTTAAACATGCAATCCTGAGGTTCTATCTATACCTCTTAAAAATATGTTGTTAGTGTAAGACTGCTTGCTTGTATAGATTCAATTGTCTTATGGGGTATTGTTGCTTTCCATTGTTATGCGGCAATAAAGAGGGCCCAAAATACAAGTTTCCACTGTATTTTTACTTATTTCGGCTTGTAATATCTTGATTAAACAACACTACCCATTTTTTTTACTCGGCATAAAAGCTCACTATTAGCACTCACTGAAATAGCACATTACTTGGATATTGACGCTGTTAGTAGATATAACCCTTTAAATATTAAATTATTTCGAAATCCGCAACTTTAGAATTAGGCTTTTCTCAAAACAGCAAAAGGGAAGAGTAAAACTTGGTATACCTTATTGTAGCTGAATATACAGCGGAAGTCAAAATGATGTTCCCGATTTCGTTCATTTCTTATACGAAAGGTAATGAGCTTTTCTTGCATAAGTAATTTTTTTATGGAATACAATCTCAAAAAGTTCTTTTTCTTTCGATTGAAGACTTGTAGTTGCGCTGAAGGCCACCAGAAGGCAGTTTAGTAGCAGTGAGAAAAATGGGTACCACTGGACAATAGAAAGCGTTCTTTATTCTCGTTCAGCGACATTTCCAAACAAGATTTGTGGCAAGTCAATTAGAAAATGCTACAACATTGGTGGAATTGCGTGAGCGCATCACTGCAGCCATAGCCGACGTGGACCCTGACATGCTAGGAAGAGTGTGGCAGGAACTTGATTATAGACTAGATGTGTATCGTGTAACACTTGGATCACACGGAGAACATTTATAATACGCCAGGAAAAATATTTTGAGTTTATCAATCTGTGTGTGTAATATCAGTCATTTTACGTATCATTACAATGAAATAAATAGACACTGAAATCGGGAACATCATTTAAACTTACGCTGTACATACTAACACATGGAAATAAAAAATCATTGGAGCCTCGTCCTATTTTTGAGGGGAAAACATTAAAATGTTAAGAAATGTCAATGTAAATTATCACACTTCCTTCGCTATCAGAAAGAGGAACAGACCTTTCTCCTACCCTTCTATGTTCCAAATGGAACAGTTCCTGTCTTGAAAAGTTGTGGAAGAGTTTCAGTTTTTCTTTCTTTGATGAGTAGAGTAGTGGTAATGCGACCTCTTTGTAATCAAAGGGCTCCGGGTTTAATGCAAGGTGGAGGTACAAGTTGTTCGGATTCCACTTTAAACTACAAGACCACAGTCCCCCCGAAAAGCATTTATGTGCATAAAGTGGGTTTAAAAATAAAACTCTACCGAACTCTACATACAGTGACATACCAAGAACTTTCGTTAGCCATCTTTTTGCCACCATTTCCTGCTTTAGACATTCTTTTTACTGGGCCAAAGAGGGACTATGATTCCCTACACCAGGAATGTTCATCCTCCTCAAGGTCCTGAACGCAGTCTCCCAAATAAAGAATTTCAAGGCAGCAAGCATAAGGATAATAGTCCAAAATTCATAACTAAATTCGATCATCATAACCCCCCAATATTATATTGATAAATATAGTAACTGGTTTTAATTTGGATGCAATAGCCTGTCAAGTGGTCGATAGTTATATCTTAAAATGTATGTATATTCGACACGCAGAAAGCTAGCACATTGATTTCTTAGATAATTTGAAATGTCAGAAAATAAATTATGTGTATGCCGTGTTTTCGGACGGGGAATATATGTTAAAAAGCCCACAACTGAATGATAAGATAGAAAAATCTAACTGGGCACACCACTTGCATATGCATGATTTTCCTTTTCGGAGGCGGCCGGAATTGTAAAGGTAGATAGATATTACATAGCTGCTTCACTATGTTCTGGGAGAAGACGGGATATAAAATATTTCATAAATATTATTTTTTGCCTTCCTTTTTAAAGTTGTTCAAAGACAAATATCGGGAGGTCGTTTTAAGGGGAGTTTGCTTTTATCATTTTGCCCTTTCCAGAGTTTTTTAGTGCTTTCATTTGAAAAAATTGATTTTCTCAAAATTTCAGAATTTCATATTTTCTCAAAAATTCATAGCTAATTGTGGAGCTGCAGCACCATCATCTCCCCCAACTCGTACCCTGCGTACACCAGTGGGGCAAACCAAATATTCATGCTGCAGTTGTCTTAACCAAAACTTGTTTGTTCGTATGACTGATTCAATTATCGTTTCATACACAGAGCCGTAGATAGTGAAAATAGAATTTGTTGCCTCCTGCAACAAATTCTCCTCTTAGGCTTAGAGTATTTCAAAGTAAAACAAATCTGGATTGTATCTCACGTGTACAATTCACTTTCTGCGACAAGTTTGGTATGCACATCTTACATTACATATTTTCCTGTTGTATCGGCTTCTTTACAATGCGTTAGTATGTAGTATATTAAGTACAATTATGACAGCACACAGAACAGACAATACAGTAGTATTTTTAATAGAACTACTTCGTTAAAATGGTGCACCTGCAGGAAGAAATCGCATGGGCCAAGTCCTGTGAATAGGCTGGATGGGGAATAAATTCGAAGCAAAATTAGTGCAATTTTGCCTTTGGGACGCTCGATTTGTGTGATGGCCCGTTTTCCTGTTGCAAAAGCAATTTTTGAGCTGTTTAGAAAGTGATTCACCTAATGAACTACGGCATCATCTCCTGAAAATTTACTAAAACATTCAATCAACACCAAGAATATTGGTCGTGTCTGGCAATGTAGCCGCCGACCTTCGTGGCGGTGTGATTAGCACAGCGCGCTACGACGCCAGGGACCACGGGTTTGAATTTCGGGCTGTGCATGAGTGTTATTTGTGAGTGTTCCTTCATCAATTTTATCATATTATCACTCATTCTCATCGTCGCGATCAGCCCAAAGTGAAAGAAAAGCGACGCTAAATAACAAAAAGGAAATCAAATCGTAATGTAGCTACAGTATAATCCTTCACAATCATCTTATCAAGACCCAAACAGGGATAATTGCGAGCGAAGATAGCGGGAAAATTTTTATATCTATTTATTTGCTCACTTACAAGAATATTACATTAATTTAATTTTGCGTCAATACTTTCAAAGGATGCCGTGCTATTTACTCTTTCCCAAATTATTCTCCACTTGCTCATGGGCGCCAAAAACGAAAAGGGTGCATCACTAAGAAATGGGGTGGAAAAGTGGTTCAATATCATGTAAATGGTAAGACAAGAACTACAATAATCTTTTCGTATATAATATCACATAATGTGAACCGTAAAAATTGTACTTTTTTTTTTTAGATGTGACTTTTAGCGCTCTATCCCCTTTTTCTTCAATCCGCTGTTGTACACTGTGCGAAGCACTGCAAGCGAATCGAGCAAGAAAATAATTAGGGCATTAATTAATTAAGAACTGGCAATAATACTAATTTAATAAAGAGTAAATATTTTCACACGGTGGCGCGACCTTTAATCCTTTCAAATTGTTCTCTTCCTGCCTCTTCAGCACCCGCTTTGTTGTCTCTGAGCTCGTGGCGCCCCCGTACCTGATGCTATGCCAAACCATCTCTCTACCTTCATTATCCTAAAGTGGCAGAAAAGTAACGTAATATAAGGAATTCACTGGACTTCTTATTTAGTAGGCGGTGCTCTATTTTACTTCACTACATTTTCATGCATCAGATGTTTGTTTTAGGAGAGAAGGAAGAGAGGCGGATGGCTATGACACCCACCGCAATGCCGCTTAGCGAATAATCCAGAGTAAAGTCCATTTTATACCATACGATCATCAAATGGTATGGTGTCTAAATAATGATTGTCATACGAATTTTATGCTAAAGCGCTAAATATTGATTGCCCCTCCCCGAACTTCAAAGTTCGATCCCCCCTTACTATGGAAATTCTGTGCCAATCTGAAACTTAGCATTGCTATCCAATGTATGACCTCGAAACGTTGGAAGCCAACTCCAATTTAACCTGACTGGTAACCCGAGAACACTTGTTCGATTTGATTTTGATTTGATTTAGTTTATTTTACTTCGCGTTTTGTGCCTCTTGGCTAATTTGCGAAGATGGGGATGAGTGATGAAATGATGAAATTGATGAATGGACATTCACAAACAACCAAGCCCGACCGTGATTCGAACCCGGGACCCTTGGCGTCGCAGCGCGATGTGCTAACCACTCGGCCACAGGCTCGGGGAACACTTGTTCGAATTTTGTATACTTGTTTAAATATTTAAAAAAATATGTAGGGTAAGTACATGTATTCCATTCAGACTTTTGTTATATTAGGATATTCCAGTTAACGATTTGCTTGTTTATTTTGTTGAAGGAGTCTTGAAGAAAATTGTCAACGGGGGAGGAAGGGTGGCTGGAATTAATGGGAAACCAGAAAGCAGCAAGAGCGAAAGACACGAATCAGGAAACATAAACAGAAGCCTGTTAGAATAACGAAAGAATACGCAACAGAAAATATAGCTGGGAAAGTCTATTGTAAACGCAGAGTGTGTACATTGAAACAGAAAGAGCTTTCAACAAACGCCGAATATGAGGATAAAGTGGACTTAAAACATACAATGACCATCCATCTCAGAACTGAAAATCTGCGTTTTACACGTAGGTAATATATAAATTAGTTATGATTGTTGACTACAAAAGTTAAGTGTAAGGCTCAGTCTATAAAATACTATATATGGAATGTAAATATATGAAACACTATTCAGAAACATATAATGCCAAAAATTATTTTCTAAAAAATATGTTTGTATGCCGCAGGAGCGACTATCACTGTGAAATGCTGTGTGATTTGTTGTTCACACAAAACGTTATTGTGCACGATTGAAATTTCTTGCTCATAGTAATGAGTTGGATTAAGTCTTACAGAGGAACTGTGCCAGTGTCTGCGGTTGAAACAAATGAAAACGTTATTTGTCGTGCTTTTTGCCAAACAACTGTTCCCACCAAGGATTTTTAAATGTTCATGTGTTGCTCAGTTGACCTCCTCTTTTTCATTCAGGGTCTTGTGCGAGTCGTATGTCGGAAATAGGAAAAATGAAGAAGGGTAAAAAATAATGAATTTGATAATCGATATTCATCACCAGATGTTATTAATTATTAAATAAAGACGATTTCGGTGGGCAGGTCATAAAGCACGAATGGGAGAAGAAAGAAAACTTACAGAATCCTGGTTGGGAAACCTAATTGTAGGAAACTTATAGAAAGGCCAAGACGAAGATGAAATGGCAATAAATAAGATGCTTATAAGGAAACTGGTAACAATGGAGAAACCTGAATTAATCTTACCCATTGTAGGAACGGATAAAAAGTTTAGGTTGCTGTGACAATAAACTTTCCACTTTAGAGTTTAAGTTCGAGTTTGTGTTTTAAGTCCACTCTATGCACAGTATGGCTAGCCGGGACTGGGCCTACAGTTTAAACTGTGATCTGAACCATTATGTGCCTCAATCAGTTTCGAACCCGGGATCTCTCGATTACAAGGGGACGCTAGCACTTTCCGCTTTAGGAATGCCAGAGAGTTAGTTAATATTTTCTAATTACTTTCACTTTCAAAACTTAAAGTTCAACAAATCTCGACTTCTGTGGAATACAAGTCAGTGATATTTGTGTCAAGAAGTGTAACTCAATTAGACGCACACGAGAGAGCGTAGAAATACGTCTAAAGTGCAAGCACCTAGCATAGGGTGATTGCCATGGCAGTTTGTATCACAAAATGGTCGACAAATTAAGTTTCACTCGGGTCTGTCGGACCCCTCGTTACCTTTCAACGTCTAAGATAACGGATTCGTTTTTGGAAGTAGCCGGTTGTAATTCACGCGTTAAGCTTAACGCCCACTGAGACGTTGTTAAACGCTGCAACAGAACGCAACAGACGCGTTTCTGGCGTCTCAGCGTGCGATAACCTTTAAGATAACATGCAGACTTCTGGCATGGAAATTCCGTGTGTTTCCCTGTAGTGGAAGCAGACAACAGAAGTTCTGTTGCTTACTGTTGCCGCGTCTCAGTGGGTGTTTAACTTGAAGTTTCCACCGTCACTTGAGACAAATGCTGCGGAAATATTTCATTTCCTCTTACTCACAGCATGTCTTACTCCAGTGGAGTGGTTAACGTTGTGAGGGTACTAAATGTGACAAAATAAATTATCATTGGGTCCCGAAGACCCAGGTGTGTCGTTAGTGTTACTTTACATCGACTAAGCTAAATCGAGGATAGTGAACGAAGACATCCTTTCAATCTTGAATGATCCCCTAACAGATATTGACGAATATCAGTGGTGCTGATAGTGAACATGAATGAGGTACAGGGGAAAGCTTAGAGAAAGATAGTACTGGAGGTGAATCTGCCAATGTAGAAGAATATGTAGAAGGAGCTGAATATTTATTTATTTATTTATTAAACAAACGATGCCACATAACATTGTTCCATTGAGGCATACATACATTTTGTGCATTACATATATCTGTGCATTATATTTGTGCATAACATAAATTGTTTCACTAATTACTATACAGACGAAACCCTCACTCCTTTCTCCACTGGGCCAGTAGGGCTCCTTTGAATGATTGAAGTGACAGGCTGTTTATATCAACGTTCGGATCATTTTCTACCACTTCATTATAATTTTTACCCATTTTCCAATATCAGATATAATTACATACGATACTATATAGCGTGCTCATCAAATTAAGATTAAACCTTCGTTCAAATTTTTTAATGTTAAAGTGCGATACAAGCTCAGAGTATGGAGTGAATTTAGGGTACACTTTGTATTCTTTGTACTTTAGATACCTCAAGAATTTGGACTGAATCACCTCTATTTCCCTCATCTGTTTTTTTTTTGTCCAAGAGCTGCCATATTACCGATGCATATTCTACGAGTGAGCGTACTACGGAGACATACCAAGTTATTAATATTGATGTACTCTTCAGATTTTCCCCACATCATTTTATGAAACCTAATTTCTTATACGCTTGGTTAACGATATGATGCATATGCTTTTGTAGACATAGATTTGCGTCATATGTGACACCAAGATCCGTGAATGTAGTTACCTTAGCTATTTGTTTTCCTTTCATGATACTGGAAGTTTATTATTTTTTGAGCGTTTGTTATAGCCATTACCTGACATTTATAAAGATTAAATGAATGTCTATTATTTTCGCTCCATTGTAGTAATCTATTTACGTCTGCTTGCAAGTCAAGGCTGTCTTCGTCAGAGCAAATTGTTCTAAATATTTTTACATCGTTCGCAAATATAAGGCAACGCGATTTCGTAGTAATTTTCGGGATGTAAGTAAGGAGTGGGCCCGGAAGGAATAGGGTATTCCCGAGATTTGAATCCTCTGTAATTGACAAATTGTTTTCGGTCCATTAGGTAAGATTTTACCAGCATAATTACCCTTTTTGAAAATATTAAAATACGATAGCTTCTGAAGTAAAATGTCATGATTTACCGAATCGAACGCCTTTGCCAGGTCAGCATAGAATACATCTACCTGTCTCCTTTCGTCTAATTCATAAGCTACAAAATGTGCAAATTCGGCAAGGTTTATGATTGTCGACCTCCGCGATATAAAACCATGTTGCATGGGAGACTGACAAATCTAGTTCCTTTTATGGTAAAAACCTTGCATAAATTGTTTTGAAAAGTGAGAATGGTACTATACCAGCGCCAAACTGTAGTTCTGTTATTTTTCTTATTTCTATGTTCATAAGAAATATAATTAGTATTTAATTACTGGCACATTAGGGCATCTCACATTTGAAGATTGGAGAGAATGACGAAGATACTTCCTCATGTACACTCATTTCTATACACGCATATTTTGTCATGATATAAATATATTTATCAAAATACATTGTTACGGTGTGAATATATTTTTTATCATATGAACAGTCTGTTGTTTCAACTACCAATAAACACATTTAAAGGCAGCATGAACAAATATTGTGCATTTCCAGTTTTTTATGTACATGAAAAATAAAATAAAAAGCTGGGTCACAGGGACCTAGGTGTCTTTTAAGTGTAACGTTTTTTAGGTGTGTCGGTTAAGGGTTAACATTTTTGTCTTTGAATAACTTTTAAAATGAAGGATAAAGGTAGTAATTATGAAATATTTTATAGCATATCTCGCTTTTTATCCAACGAGTTTTGCAATTCGACCCCCTCCAAGAAAATCCTGCATACGCTAGGGGCTTAAGGTGCAAGTTGTTGGGTTATTTTTTGTAAGTGCACTGATTTTCCCACCACCGTTGCAATCCTAGCTTAATTGTGTTCTTTGCATAATTTTACCCCGCTATCATTCATTCCTTAGCATAGTGGGAAATCGTTGACTTATTACTGCAGACGTGCAATTACACGAAACCACCGGCCTTGAGAATAATTTGTTCCAATGGCCCAGTTAAAACGAAATACAAGTTAGTATAATCCATTACAGTCTTCCGGCCTTTCGGGGCTCATTTTCCCTCGTGGGGCCCCAGGACACCGCCCCGGTTGCCCCTTGTTTTCGTTGGTTCGATGTGGTTTACAGACAGGATATTGTTTTGTCTCTTTCAGAAACATAACTTAGCACACTGCTTTCATTCGGCAAGCATTGGGTTGCCCACGTCGTCTTCGTGACCGCATACGTGACTTCATATGTTTAGAAAACAAATTCCGGGTATTTTCCATTTGACCTTAGAAGGGGTGAAATGTAATTGTGTTTTGGTTCTATATCGAATGCAGTAGAAAAGGTGATGGTTTTCGATTTCATGTCATCAGATCTCTTTATGTTACGATCCACATTCAATATCCTATCTCCTCTACCCTTGAGAATGTAATTTTTTGTGGTAGAATGACGCATGTGCAATTCATTACATTTCTGTGAATGTATTCAGTGAATTATTATATTTCTTATTTTTATTATACTATATATTCTACAGAAATCAATAGTTGAAGTTCTTCTTAACAAACTGGACAATTAAGATATTTTATATTGGAAACAAAATTTTATAAATGTTGGTGAATCAAACTGTTATGTAAGTGGTACAGTATGTAACATTGTTATTCGTACACATAGAATTTCCCAGGAAAAAATGTCATATCTACTAGTAAATATAATCATTTTCATATGTACCTGGAAATTAATGTTAATGAAGGTTTCACCAACAAATCTCAATAAAAATGTATGTTCAAAGTGTATAAACAGACCGTATAATTTGTGTGAAAAGAGAAAAACACGCTGTTTCATGCAACATTGTTATTCGTACAGGCAAGAGTTTCAATCTTCCTCGCATACAGCGGCGCCGCTATTCGGGCGATTTCGTGCAGTTTGCAACTTCGTAACAAGTTTGAACATGCAGGCGCGCTCCCCGTCAAGCGGAATGCTGGCATAGGTATTGTTGTAGGCCTATCGTCTATCTCTCAGCGTGTTCGAAATGGGCAAGGTAAAGGAACTTAGTTCCGATCTGAAGGATGTTATTTTATATTTGGCCCTTAGAGGTCATTCGTTAAGAAAAATTGGACAAACAGTCAATAAATCACACTCCACAGTTCAATTCATAGTAAATAAATTTAGAGAGGAAGGTTCAACACAGAATGTGCCGAGAAAACCAAAAAGAGAGACGGTTGAATAAACGTGATGAACGCTTTATTTTAAAAAGAGTGCGAGAAAGAAACCCTGACTAAATGTTCCTCAGTTACGACCGTTAGTAGAAAATGTTGCTGGCAAGATGATGTCGGATCAAACTGTCCGACGTGCCGTGTGGAAGCATGGATATCATGCCAGAATACCACGAAAGAGGCCGTATGTAAATAAGGTGAATCGCAGGAATAGACTTTCATTCGCGAAAGAGCATATCCCAAAGACCAGGAATTTTGGGATAGTGTAATATGGTCAGACGAGTCCAAGATTAATATATACGGGTCAGATGGGATAAATAGGGTCTGGAGAAAATAAAATAAAGACAATGATCACATTAACACAGTTCCAACAGTTAAACACGGTGGTGGGTCATTAATGATTTGGAGCTGTACATCGTCCAGAGGTGTTGGTACCATCCAGTTTATTAATGGTATCATTAATATGTCTATTTGGACATATTGAAGAACAATGTAAAGCAGAGTGCCCAAATAATGGACATGCCGCCTATCTACAGATTCCAACAAGACAATGACAGTAAGCATAAGGCGCGAGTTAACATGAATTGGCTAATATGGAATGTGCCCAAACTACTATAAACACCAGCTGAAAGTCCAGACTTAAATCCCATTGAGCATTTATGGGCAATTTTGAAGAGGCGAGTCCATAAAGCAGGCGTCAAGTCCAAACAAGAGTTGAAAACTGTTGTGCAAGCCGACTGGAATAAAATAAGCTCTGAAACATATCGGAAACTGGTTAATTCTATGAAGAACCAGGTGTCAAGCAGTAATTAAAGCCAAAGGATACGCATCAAAGTATTTGAACTGTCAGTCAATTTGCTCTGAATAGTTTATTTCTTTTATATTATTAAGTGTACGAATAGAAAAGTTGTACAAAAAATGGCATGTTTCTCTTTTAGTTTCATTTAATTTATTATTGTCATTGGTTATACAGAATTTGGGCAAGATTTTATGTTCCTAATGATGTTAGTTATTGAATTGTAAAGAAACAATTTCAAAAGAGTGCATTTCCTTTCAGATATTAAAGCATTTTCTTTGAAAATCCGTGTGTACGAATAAGAATGTTACATACAGTAGAGCGTCGATTATCCGAACGTCGGTCAACCGAACGACCGCTTAACCGAACTGTGTACTCGCTCGCACCTGTTACTCTCCCACCCTCATCCCCCTCACTCCCAAACCAAGTTTCCCACAGTAGTCGCCGCACTGAGCCACCGCTGGCGGAACATTGCTTCTAATGGGGCCTTCATAAGGCGCTGCTGACCAAAATAAAGGATTTTTTTAAACGTTAATTTTGTGTACTGTGTGTATTGTTCATGCAAAATGCGTATGTAATATGTACATATTTTTGTTTAATAAACTGTACCACATACTATATATTCCTACTAAAGTTGCCTTTGTACGTTACTTTGTAATACTTAAAGAGATGCCTGTTTTTATGAATAAATTTACTGTACAGTACTTCTTTTTGGCAAATAAACATGTACAGTTCGATTATCCGAACAAACCAGTTTTCCGAACACCCATGTCCCCCAATTACTTCGGATAATCGACGCTCTACTGTACTGTATTTCACGCCACAAAATATGGTAATTATAATGTACAGTTTTTCATTCACATTTACAGACAGTCAGACAGATCTAAGCATATATTAGATAACCCATAAGACTCAAATTGCACTAGCTTCAATCAGTGGTGGATTTGAAACTTTGGCTACTCTAGAGATTAAAGGGCAAACTATCCTTTTCCTGAAGAGTGGTAATCACACATTCAAAATATATTTTCCTTGACGGCTAGAGACACAAACGCTCTTCGAAATTGCCACCCGGTAAAATGTTATGCTATAGGCAGTGGCCTACTAAGCCTACTTATAAATCCAGCTCTGGCTTCAGTCCACGAAATTCTTTTCTATTTAATATAGTTTGTGATCAATCATCGAGTATAGAGTGGCTCGATGATTATTGGCTCCAAAGGTCAAATGAACTGGTCCACTCGAGAACATTTTGCTGAATGAAATTATATGGTACATGTAATATTTGTATATATATGTATTAAAGCGTAAAACTATATTAAATATAATCCCCTAATAACAAGATATAAGATAAGTCGAATAACATTTTATTACAAATAATAATTTTAATATACAATGTTGCTTTGTAAAGAACCACCGATCGTTCACTTTCGACTTGCTTGGTTATCATTATCATACACAATCGGACGGTCACATTAAGAGTTTTATGTCGTATTAGATCACAGATAGATCTTACCAAATTCAATATTACTATCCCGATTCCTTTCGATTTTTTAATATAACCAGGGACGGATTTAGGATGGCACCTTTCCCACCTACCCAGGTAAGACGTGGTAGCTTCCAAGTACGTATTCACTCTAGAAAAAAAAAAGTCGTTTTCACGTTCAGAAGACACAATGGGCTCTTATGGGCAATGCTTTTCTTATGGGATATACGAGCGCCCTGTTGTGAAATTTCTGGATTTACAAATTTAGCTTAAGTAAAATCGGTACCTGCAGTGTTGCAGGAAATTTTGTAGAGAATACGATGGTGAACACAAAAAACTGGTAACTTGCTTACATAATTTTAGATAAATTAAAAACGCAAATTTTCTGTGAAAACACAATTTTTACATTGTTTTCATTCCTAACGTTGAAACATGCCGTAAAATTGAAGCATTCATTATTAAAAAAATTGACACTGTTTTTTAATTGTCATAGGTGATGGTGGTACTCAGAATTTGTCAATACTTTAAAGCATATTTGCATTAAAAAATATTCAAATAAAGTATGTGGAAATTTTTTATATTCGTGCAGTAGAAAATGTCGTCGCTGGCCATTTCTTGTTCTGTAATTCCAAGTAAAAACTTCCAGCGACAAAGTTGTGGAGAAAATAATGAAATTATTTTTTATAACCACTCAAAGGTTCCCAGAAATATTACTTCCATGCATTTGGAGTTTCTTTTTAACCCGAACCGCGCGCGAAGTAAGGAAACGTTGTCTGGCCATCTTGAGCTGGCTCACCGCAGCATTCCGGCTAATCACCACCAAGTTTTCGAGTTATTTTATTGCCATTCAGTAAAAATATGAACTTCATGCAGTTTGTTATAATAGAATTGAAATTTCTTAAATTTAATAATTGACAATTATTTCCAATGCTGCTGTTGTGAGCAACATTAGTGTTGTCGCAAATACATTGTTGTGTTGTTTACATTACTGTCGACATTAATACTGAAATGAAGATCACCTTTCAGTTTCCAACGTACACATAAATTCATAGACACCATATTAACCTTTGAAAGGCTTTCCAACACGTGACAAAATATGGGGCTTCAAGATAGAAATATGACATGCCTTGCTTGAGTCATTCACGTCTTATCAGTTCACGTGGGCCATAACTAATTTGTTTGTTTGGGTTGCAACTTGAATATAACCCATGTGCCAGGTTCCACTTACTTGAGTGAGAGATCTGCTTTGGTCTGTTTAGATTTTTTCCCTCTCTCGAAAAAAGTGTTTTCAGTTGTGTGAGCGCTCAGTGATTTTTACTTTTTTAAGTGATTTCTGAAGTGCTATATTCTTGTATTACACTCGCGTGTGTAGTGATCGCAATGGATCATAGTAAAAAGGATAACTGTAACGTTCCCAGTATAATATTAATAATTACATATAATTATCATTATAACAGGGAGTCCATAAAGTCCTGCAAAAAACTAAACCTCTATAACTTTTTAGCTGTTGCGTTTAACAATACACATTTTTGGGTGAGAAGGGTGTAAGTTTAAAGTTTTGTTCTGGCGACACTGCTCAGTGACGCTTGCACTGGTTATCACGTGATCATATGACTTAAGATGGCGTCCATCCAGGAAAAGGCACAATGTGTTCTGTGGTTTGCAGAGTTAAAATCTTGCGTTTCAGTGCAGAGAAAGTTCCAGACAACATATGGGAAACCACCCCATATGGGGGGTTGAAAATCCACACGAGTTTGAAGTGCAAACTCGGGGTAGTCCCAAAGTGAATGTGTGGTGTGCGATTTCAATGGTCCGCATCATTGGTCCAGTTTTCTTCGAGGAAGACACGGTAAATGGCAACAACTATCTGAACATGCTACAGACATTCCCTGTGCCAGAACTTAATAGGTTAGGCATCATCAATGACGTCCACATGCAACAAGATGGGGAGCCCCCGCATTTTGCCCTTGAAGTTCGGCAGTTTCTCAACGAACAATTTCAAGTTAGATGGATTGGCCGAAGAGGGCCCACACCTTGGCCTGCAAGATCATCAGACTTGACACCTTGCGATTATTGGTTGTGGGAACATGTAAAGACCGAGGTGTATTCACAGAAACCAGCTAATCTGGATCCTAAATGAAAAAAAAATAAGAGATATGATTCTGAATATCCCAGCAGAGCACCGTCAGCACGCAATTCTCGGTTTCACAAAAAGACTGCAACAGTGTTTGGACGTGAATGGTGCACAATTGGAGGTTTGGCGATGAACCTAACAAGCAGGAAATAAACTTTGAACCTTGCTGTAAGTACACACAATATAGTTTGTTAATAAACCGTAACGCAACTCCCATGCTGCGTTTGGGATCGAACCTAGAACCTCTAGATTTAATTGGGTGATGTAGTTATTTGTTATTCATCTCTCAGATGGTTATCACTCGCTTGGCCTAAATGTGACAAATGCAAGAGGTTACCTTTTAAAGGAATGGCGATAGAAATTAACTTAGATTAGATATGGGTTTTATACTCTCCGTGACTGAACCGATATGGATTGGTTAAGGAAAGGATATTACTTGCCTTACAAATACATGGAGATTGTTCCTAGCTTGTCCTCTCAACTATCACTTGTCTCTTGTCACACACCATCGTCCAATAGTCGTTCCCCACTTTGCTCCTCTCTCACAATCCGTAGTCCTTACTCTCTCTCCTATTCTCGCCAACTGCCCACACTACCTGACAATCCCAACACTCACCTCACGTTTGCCTAATTGCTTATTCTGCATTCCTTTCTCTGCTTCCTGCTATCCTAAGACTTTATACTTCTTACCCAATACCTTGGGTACGATACGAAACTTAATACTTTTCAAGTTATAGAGTTTTAGTTTTTTGCAGGACTTTATGGACTCCCTGTATATACAAAATATGTAACACCTTCATTGTGAAGGAAGGTCATCATTTCCCGGCGACATGAGCTAGCGCTGTATTGGCAAGACTGTGCGGTTTCTCCATAAGCGCCGTTGTGTCTTCTGAACGTGAAAACGACTTTTTTTTTTTAGTTATTCTCTGTGCTTTTCTATTTACAATATTATCCGTTATGCCACAGGCACTCTGCATATGTTCGAAGTAGGGCTGTATGATATACTGTAGATGATTACAGATATCCAGTGGTTGTATTGAATAGCTATAGTTGAAGTCCTGATTGGAACGCCACTTAAAGAAACCTCCGAAAGATCAGATGACAATCATGTAAAGTGGCGCAATAACAAGTGGGCAGGGGGCATTGCCCCCTTCAAACTACGACGTATGTAAATTTTGTGGGAGGCAAGGGGGGGGGCAAACAAGGCTAGCAGAATCTAAATGTAGCAAGACAAATGGATAAGATTCAATTAGTTTTCATACATTTTTTGCATTTTCCTTCTAGAAGGCCAAGGGCACTTGCAGATTTCCCTCGATTTCAAATTTTATGCAAGCAAAATTATATTTCGCTAAATTTTCTTGCTCGCTTTGCTCGCAATGCCTGCTTTTCGTCCAGTCTCATCAAGTTCAGAGCCGTAGCTAGGGGGCGGCGGCAAACCAACCTAAATGAAAAAAATTGTAAAAGATAAAATATCATGTTGACCCATAAAATTATTTGCGTCCTATTCGGTATTGTTTTGATTTTGCAAAATAATGAAGCTGAATATCATTGTTACCTTGCGCTTTGATGTTTGGTGTGAAGTTGAAGCAACTCTTCACACAGTCTACACCAGTGGTTTTGAAAGTGTGCGCCGCGGCGCCCTAGGCGCCGTAGCTGGCTTACAGGGGCGCCGCGAAGTGTTCCAATTTTTTTTTTTACTAAAATGACACTTTTTCCAAATATGTGCTTATTTGGTACTTTTTACATGTAAAATGTGTCTGAATTTGAAATATGTGTTTATTGTTTAACTTAAGGCTAGCAACCTAACCACACTAAAAGCATTGCAAGCGTTATACGGCGTACGGTTTTAGAAGCGATATCGGGCGGGTTCACGCAGATCTTGTCCTTGGCGACCAGCCTATGGCAGGAGTGCAACGCTGTATACAGGGTGGCTCAATAAGTCATATAACACCCCCAGTACAAGGCCACTGCAGCGCGCAACATGGAAACGGTGATGACCAATCGTTATCGGGCAAAGGGGGAACCACATTGACGCCACCCACACGGTCGGCGGCCATCTTGAATTCAACTTCAGAATTTTAAATGGGAAGGGGGTCGTGCGACATATCAAAATGGGCTAGAATTTCACGAGAAATGCAATAGTGAAGGTGTTTTCGACGTATCTTTAACCAGTAAAAAGTTATGACTGAATTCTTGTACCAATTTGCTCCTTTTCGAGGTGTTAGAAAAATGCCTTAAAATTTGTTTAGCGCTTCGGTAATGCATCGAGATCAAAGTGACGTCTATGGAGAGACGTTCGCATTCCATTGCACATTATTTTAATCGGATACATCCATGAAGAGCTGTGCATTATGAATGGTTGTCGCGAACAATTTACAGTGTGACGCTTCCATTGAATGAAAAGTCCTTCACAGTGACAAGGCTAATGTTTATGTTCATAAGGCAGTTTATAAACAGAATATGTGACCCTTGTCATCTGATAACTAACTTTGGACAAAAACTGGTTCATAACGTTCCCATAAGTGTTCTGGTGTTCTTCCCTATTGAAAAAACTCTGTAAAAAGTACCTACTTCCATAAGCAAGGATGAAAAAAACTGTTTATTTAACAAATCCAAGTAGCCCTAAGCATTTAAGGTTCCGTTGATGGAAAATTGACTAACCAATCGTGTTCCACACAGCACGCCACACTATTAACTTACCAACACTAACCATTCAGCTTTGATCTGTCAAAAATGGGTTATCAGATAAAAATCATCGAATATTCTGTTTATAAACTTCCTTATGAACATAAACATTAGCCTTGTCACTGTGAAGGACTTTTCATTCAATGGAAGCGTCACACTGTAAATTGTTCGCGACAACCATTCATAATGCACAGCTCTTCATGGATGTATCCGATTAAAATAATGTGCAATGGAATGCGAACGTCTCTCCATAGACGTCACTTTGATCTCGATGCATTACCGAAGCGCTAAACAAATTTTAAGGCATTTTTCTAACACCTCGAAAAGGAGCAAATTGGTACAATAATTCAGTCATAACTTTTTACTGGTTAAAGATACGTCGAAAACACCTTCACCATTGCATTTCTCGTGAAATTCTAGCCCATTTTGATATGTCGCACGACCCCCTTCCCATTTAAAATTCTGAAGTTGAATTCAAGATGGCGGACATCAAGATGGCCGCCTACCGTGTGGGTAACGTCAATGTGGTTCTACCTTGGCCTGATAACGATTGGTCATCGCCAATTTCAAATTCCATGCCGCAGTGGCCTTGTACTGAGGGTGTTAAGTGACTTATTGAGCCACCCTGTAGTTAGGAAATTGTGGCGCACATGTTAAACTCCATGTTCTGTATTCTCCTTGGCCGCAAGAAGTTTTCATAAAACTCGCCACTTCAAGGTTCATCATAAGATGGGGCACGACATTTTTTTTAACATGACTGTCCAAGTCCCATAAATTTACGTCGCCTACAACCAGAGTTATAGTTTCTTGAAGAAACACTGGACAACAACACGTCTCAACACACACATATATTTAATTACAACTTCATTTTCATTTCGTGTTTTTTTTTCGTTGCCACCGTTTTAAGCCGCTGAGTTGCGTCTTCGAAAGGCTATGGGTGTTAAATTCGGCTGAATATACACAATGACCCTTCATTGTCGTGGGCGTTCACGAACATTGCGAGTCTGAGTCAGTTTTAGTTCAGCGTTTTCTTAGCAAGGGCGGTGTAAAATTATTTTACTCGTACTCCACGAAGAACAGTTGTGAGAGGATTCAATAGAGCCCTTATTTATTATTATTATTATTATTTTGATAGGCCTATATTCTGACTTGAAACTCTAAGGATGCTGTGAAGCTAGATTTCCCCAATCATATCTCGCAACAATGCATGTTAATTACGCTCTTTCATACATAGTGAAATAAATGTGAATTGGGTTTAAGCTCGTTTTACATCAAGTTTTGTCCCTCAAAGGTAAAATTCATCGACAGGCCACACACTGGATTCAGTAACCGGGCTGGGAAAGTGGCGAAAAATTACATTATTTTGTTCATAATTTCATTGCATGCACTTGTACATGTAGTTTTTATCACATTATGAGTTTGTAACTGAAAGGAGTGTTCTTTTCTGGTTTAGAGTTATTAAATACTTTTCTTGGTTTGCGAGATTTTTGCAACTTACAGATGTATTTAAACGATTGGATTAAGATCAATGTCTTGTACGGAAACTTTCTAAATGCACGTGGAATAACCAATTCTTTGTAGATTTTGCATATGACAAAATAACCGCAAAATAACAATTAACGTAGAAAATCTGTTAGGGATTGGAGTTATTATTTACTAATTTGCTATTCGCCCACTAAAATAGTCCGAAGTCTTGGTCTCCGGTTCGATGGAAACTTCCATAGTAAATAAGGTAGCCTAACAAGTAGTATACATTTCGTAGAAAGCAATATGGACACAAGAGTTCTAGTTTTTGTTTTAAGTCCACTTTATGCACAACTGGAGACCGGACCTACAATTTAAAGTGGGATCCGAATCCCTTCAGGATATGGAACCTGTGACCCCTTGATTTCAAGGCGACGACGATACCATTCGGCCATCGGGGAGAACATGGACACAAGAAATTCATTAAAGTTGATCATCTGAGCTACTCGTAAGTTCCTCTCTTTTTCACAGATTACTTGGGCTGTATATTTTATCAACACTCAATTGTCATCCTCCTTCCCGCACACCCAGTGGATCGGATCTCACGTTACCAGTCCCAAATAGCATTACTGTGCATAAAGTGAACTTAAAACTCCAACTCAATCAATCAATCTTTCCCGCGCAGTACTGCATTCTTGCAGGCCAACGAGTCTGGCGCCTGGAAAGACAGTCAAGATAATTCTCTGTGTTTGTGTTTAGGCGATGTATATTTCTTCCTTCATCACTTTCATCTAATCATTCAATCTCATCGTCCCCTCAGGGCCTACCCCGTAGTGTAGTGGCAGCGTCGTCGCCTTGTAATCAAGGAGTCCCGGGTTCGGTACCCGGTGGAGGCACGTAGTTGTTCGGATCCCACTTTAAATCCAGTTTCGATTAGCCTTACTGTGCATAAAGTAGACTTAAAACACTAAATCAACAAAATCGTCGTCCCCTCAGTCAGGATTAGCAGAAATGCGACGTAAAACATGACACATCAATCAAATCAGACACAGTTTACTTTTCCACAAATTTTATTTCACTACTTCATAGCACTTTGGAACTTGAAGTAATAATTTCAATTTCACAATATTTAATTTTTGGATCAAGGCATCTACTAACTACGTTGTATTCTGTAAGTCTCAGATATTTGACTGTAAGTGAACAAAGGATTTAATCCTCAGGCAATTCAATTCTCCTCTCAAATATACCCATCTTCTGTTATGATGAAATGACACTGTTTCTGTGAGTTTAGTCTGTATATTTTCTCTCCGATAACATAAGCTGTCGTTTTGTAATGAAGGAGCTCCGGGTTCAATCTCAGTTGAAGAAAAATGCAAACCGATTATACCCCCACTTTAAAGTGTGGCCTATCTGAGCATTATAATGGACTTTAAGAACCGAAAACGTTTTCTGATTCTTCTGTGAGATATTTGATTTTTTCTTTCTACTTCAATTGTATGTTCAAATATTGTTCAATTCTTTTCCTGAATTTCTGATGCTTGTAAAATCTAAACACTTCTAACCGTGCCTGATTAAAGTCTCTAACGCCTCCGGCTAAATATTTCCTTTCACCCCCTCACTCCTTTGAATTCTATGTAAGTTAATCGCAAGAAAATCACATAAATGCGTAACTGGCAGGGAGAACTTGTGTGTAGAAAGATAACTTCTAAAGAAGTTAGCCACTCTTTATCGACTCAATAATTCTACAGTTCCCTTTCACACCTATATCTGTTCTAACTGTTGAATCAAAATTTAATACCCTTCTTACCCCTCTATATGTAGTTTCAGTTTTAACTTTTAGGTCCAATGATTAGTTTTACTCTTCATAATTTTAAAATATTCCAAGTATCCCCTTTTTATTATGTGTCCTTTTCAAAGTATTTTTTTCTCCAGTGGAGGCTTGGAGCTGAAGCCCTTAGACCCTTAAATCCGGACCTTATGATACCGAACATAATTTTGCTACTTCTATCAAACTGACGCCTGGCTACATCCTATTAATCATCGAAGTTCATTAGATCACAATTTTTGTTTCAAGCCCTCTTTTGCTTTCCAATAACAAAGTTAAAGGAAGATGAAAGAAAAGTTTAAATTAATTTAATTGAACAGGATATTTATTCCAACTTTCGTAAAGTTATTCACTAAACAAATATTTGACTAAAGGACAGCTACGCTTGTGGTGGGATGATAAGTTGTTATGATGGGATGAGAAGTTGTTATTATTTCAAGGACCGAAAATATTCAAAAGCAAAATATTAACAAGGAAAACACCAGAATTCCACATTCTGATTTTCATAGTGTTTATGTTTATTAGATTTGATCGGGTGGCCAAATGGGTGAGCAGAGCAATCTTTGGGTGGGCGGCCCACCCCTGTCGTCGTCTCTGTTTCAGTGCTACGAACGTTCAAGAGAGGCTGTTTTGCCAACCTAACATTTATGATGTTGCTTCCTGTGGTGAAATCGTGCGTGCCAGTTTGCAAGGAACACACAATCATACCTCGAATATTATGTTTCTTACCTTTACAGATGAAGAGAAATAACAAGTTAGGTCCTTATGTATTTTTTAAGGCTTTCAGGATTTTTATATCTCACACATAGGTATTTGCTTGGTTTCGTCGAAAAGTGTTCCATGACTTAACGGCTTAACGTGTTAGAAGAATACTTTCTGTCGATTCCATGATGTTATTTGAAAGCTCCAAACAAACCGAAATGTCTGGCGCCACTGTTACGTGCTCGGTCCAAAGTGCAAACTTTTGATCCGAATGGCCCGTGCTCACTTTTGCGTCATTTGGTCTTTGTGGCATCCACGTCTTGCCAAGTAACGTTTGAGCATTCAAATTTGCACCATTGACTAATGATTTTGTTGAAAGATCATTTTCAGCAAATAAGGTGGATAACATGAAAAAGATTGTTATGTATTCACGGTGCCACTATAGGATCACGAAAAGCATCAACTATAATTCTCGGTTTTGAAGGCTCGAAATAGACCGGAGGGAACCGGTACGGTTTTCCGGTTAGTGAATATCTGTAAACTTTCCGTCCCGTCTTGTCAGGTATTGCAAGGGGCCGTTCCGGCTTTCTCCAATTGAACATTCATCAAGGCTTTGCCCAACTTAATCAGAAGATCTGCTCACGCCTAGAGTCAATTCTAAATCGAATACATTTTTGGGGGACATAATTAACAACTAGACAATCAATTCAACAGATTGTTATTGCCAACACTGATAATAAAAACACAAATGTAAGGTTGTTTTACTGCAGTTAAGCCTACAGCAATTTAACCCATAGTAATATATTTCCAACATATCACACTCAAAATTCTAGAATTGTGGTGTGAATCTTTGTCTGAAGAAGACCCTGTTATAGGATGGAAAAGTTACGTTTATAGTGTATCTTTTACAATAAATTTTGCCATGATCAGCGTTTGACTGTTTTATTAAACATTGAAACAAGGCTTAACAGTGTTACCATATTTTCAAGGTCAAGTCTTCTTAAAATCATCAGTTGTTGCAGTTGCCCTATAGATGGCGACGGTCCTGTCCAGTCGATACGAGCCACATTTCGTTTATTTCCTCTAATCATTGGCGGCGATTGGGTTCCAAAACCGGGGAGCAATGTGTCAAAACTGGGGAGGGAGGGAAGACAGTATATTTCCATTTGTAGATAAGGTTTAGCATAAGGCAAAACTCGCCCCCTCTAATCGTCGCCACTGTCTCTAATCATAAAAAGCCGTTGGAGTTATTGTTTCTCTTCAGGGTGAGCAAAACCGCTTAATAGTGTTTTATTTTGTATCTGTTTTCCAACCGGTACTGAGAAGCAGGAGCGCCGAAACGGGGGGGGGAGCAGGGAGCCCCCCCAAAAAAAACTTCGCTTGCAACTGAACCTGTAAGGGGCCCAATGTTTCATTTTGGAACAACGCATTGTTTGGGTGATGAAAATTTCATAAAATAACAGGATTCTGTGTGAGAACATTTTTGTTCCTTATTTTCATAAGTTTTCCAATTCGAATTATTTATTCTATTTATGATCGTAAAACTTTTGCACACAGGAACTTTGCAAAGAGGCGGTAAATTATGCAGGATTTTCATCTGAAATGGGTAAGTCAACAATGTTGAGTCTATCAGCCAGCTGAGTCTTTATAGTGTCCAGCATGCCTGTGCATTTACTCTATTTCTGTATTTCATGTTTCGAGTACACAGTCAATGTAGGGAAAAAACGCATGGTACGTATATTATTTTGATTTAAACTTTGAAAATATAGTATCCACTTCTTGTGGAGGCCCTTCATCCAATATTAAACCTTTTTGGCCCAACAAGATACCTAGCTCTTGCTTCGTCAATTTCAAGGACAATACAGTAATAGGGACTTGTTCTCTCTGCTCTTGAACTTACGAAGAAAGATGGCAGCAGAATGGCTTGTGGACTATTTAAATGTTTCACAAAAGAAAACACTATTCTCAGCCTGGGAATTTCTTATTTATATTAAACTCCAAAAAGAATAGTAGTAATCGATCAATCTCTTTATAGTGTCAATCAAAAGTTACATATTGTGTTGAATAATTATGCAATCAAAATACAGTTAATTTTTGTCCAGCTAATAAAGTTTCATGTACCATGATATATATGTTTTATTTTCAGAGTGAGTTAATAGTAATTGCAATTTCTTTAAATATTTTTCTCAAGTGTGTCCCTACTACTGTAAAAAAAACTTTCCCCCACCCCCGCGCTGCAAAGGGAAAAAGTCTGTATTTATGCTCTGCTCAGCTTTGGGCCTCCGCAAATATCGGAAGAAATCGGCACCTATGCTAAGAAGGCGAACAGCGCCGAAATCTTGCCCGCTCCACTCCACCCTTCTCAACCTCCTTTTCGCGCAGGTTGGTGTGTAGACCAGGGGTTCCATTACTTTCTAGCTCAGGGACGGCGACAGGGATGGGCACGGGTGGGCGAGCGCCCACCCAAAAATTCCTGTGCCCACCCGCTTGCCCACTTGGGATATGTGAATGTTTCAATAAATAAGTGTATTCTGGTATTCATTACACGTATATTTTACTCATGAATATTATCTATACTAGAAATGTTCACATATCATCATCCCATAAAAAGCTGTCTTAACTTTATCATTAGAAAGCAAAAGGAATTACTAGAGATTTTGAAACAAAAAAGCTGTGATCATTTGAATACTTCTATGATTAGAAGCAGCTACTAGGTTAGGAGGTGCAAAATTATGCAGGGTATGATCATGATGAGGTCAGGATTTAGGTGACTTTGAGGGCTGCATCTCTGGGCCTTCACTGGGAAAAAAATGCTTGGAAAAGTACCACATAAAGAAAAAAATGAGGTACTTCGGATGTGATGAAGAAATGTAGAAATACGTATAACTAACCACCTCATGTAGCTTGGCGAAAAGTTATAACTGAAACTGTGGAGGGGATTGGGGTGGGGTCTTGGTGTTGTAAGCTCCGGGCCTTCACATAGCCTATATAAATTCCGGCCTGCGTATGATTAAAATAATCTCTAAATAAACAAATAAAACCCCATCTTACCGTTGCTTCCTCCAGCAACACAATAAATTATTTCGACTTTTTAATTAGGTCTACATTGAAATTCCAGAAGTGTATTTTTTTTTATTTCATTACAATTTTTACTTACATGTCATCTTCAAATATCTACATGGTTTACAAAATAACAACTTTGGACCGAAGTGTATAAATTTTGATGTAACAGTTATCTGGGTATGGGAAAATCTGCAGAATTATTGAATTAATAATGGGTGGCTACTTCTATTTAGAAATCTTCGTTCCTCACATAAATTTAACCTATCAGTTACGTAATCATGCGATTTTTCTTGTGATGAGCTTACGTAGAATTAAAAGAAGAAGAAGTTGGTAGGAAAGCTTTGTTTTGAGGGCGTCAGAGAACTAACCAATCACGATGATAATGGTTTAAACTGTAGAAGCATCAGATGTTCAGCCGAAAAGGTCAACAGAATCTGTAGATGAAGATGAAGTAAAGAAAAAAGGTAATATCACGAAGTATCCAATATAACATTTTGTTTCTTTGTTCTTAAATCCACTTTTATGTTCGGATAGGCTAATCGGGACTGTTTAAAGTTTAAAGTTTAAAGTGGAGTCCGATCCACCAGGGGAGGGGGCAGTTCAACCCAGAACTTCTTTATTTATTTATTTATTTATTTATTTGTCTCTTATTTATTGTTATTTATTTATTTTCTCATTTCATGTGAAAGTGCATTCCAGTCCCTAACCACTGATACAGTAAAAGAGTTACTAAAAATTCAGTTTTGTGAGTTTTAATTGTCAGAAGATTGGAACTTTGGGATCTTTTGTATGATAACTCTGGGTTTCCTTAGGGAAGCAATCTGCCTGTGAGATATAAAGGACTTACTGTATAAAGTATTTTATTTTCTTCCGTTGACCCTTGATTAAAAGAGCATTATAAGGCGAAAACATTATGCCAGTGAAGAAAAAATATATACAGAAAGAACTCAAGGGGAAGGTGTCATCTTATCACCACAGAAGATGCTTTCATTTAAGAGGGTGTATTGCCAGAGGGAAGCATTTAAGACTTTCGGAAAACAACGTTATTGTTCACGGAGATAGCTGCCTTGATCCAACAATATAACACTGTGAAATTGAAACTACCACCTAAACTTTGGAAGGGGTATGAACTAATGCAACTCCACTTTTGTAAGAGTAAATTGTTGCTGATTCGCCTGATTTGTTCATGTGAAGTCACTTTTCTGCTAATTTTGGCTAAGGGCGGCGATGAGGTTCAATGGTGATTAGATGAAAGTGACGAAGGGCGAAAACAAATACACGCAGACACTGAAAATACAACACCCCACAAGTTATTATTTTTAGTGTTGTTTCAGGCGCCAGAGACTCGTTCGCCTGCAAGATTAAAGTTTCCAGGGTATACTGGGTAGGATAGAGGTTGACATTTGAGTGTGTTCGAAAAGGTCGCGCCATACAACCCAAGTCGTCTGTGAAAAAGAGATGAATTACCGGGTAAAGTGATCAATTTCGATGAATTCCTTGTGTCGAAAATCACATTCTACAAATGTAAACTATTTGTTACCAGTGGCGAAGCGTGACATTTTTACGTAGCTAGTCATCGCAAGATTTGCCAAATTGCAAGAAAATTTTATGAAATATATTTTTATTTCCATAAAGTTTAAAATCTAGGGGGAGAATTGCCCCCTTGCATGTGCTGGAAAAAAAATGCAAGAAATATATGAAAAATAATTCCATCATGAGTATCATTTTGTCCTGCTACTCTTAGATTTTGCTAGCTTTGCGTTTTTTACTTCAATGTTTAACCCACTAGATTGGTTTCCGTCCAGGATTGGGGGCAATGCCTCCCCTGCCCTCCTGTGGTTGCCCCACTGTTTTCGGAGATATATATATATAAAACAAGAAACTGACATCTACTTATGACTTGATTACCCAACGAGATTGTTCACCTTGCTGGTCTGCTGATGTGTGCTTCACATTCCCCTCAACATGTTTACATGTAATCGGATACCATGAGCAAGTGGTAGCAGTGCAGAGAATAGTTCAAACCGAAAAACATCGGCTGAAATTATATTTCCCCGCCATAATGTAATCACAGTTACCTCCTCCATAGACATAACACTAAGACATAGTGGATTTTTAAGCCATAATATAGTGGAAAAGGCTAGGATTGGATTCCAACAGTCTAAGCTTCTGCTATGTTTGAATTGAATTGAATTGTTGTTATAAGTCCACTTTATGCACAGAATGGCTAATCGGGACTGGACCTAAAGTTTAAAGTTTGATCCGAACCACTGTGTCATGTGCCTCCACCGTCTGCTATGTTTGGTTTTACTTGGACGGAACTGTCACAAAATTCAAAGAAACGTACTTTAAGCACACATAAGCTAATCGGGACTGGACCTACAGTTTAAAGTGGGATCCGAACAACCATGTGCTTTCACCAGGTATCAGACTGACTGACTAATATTTCAAAGGTTGTCTGTGACAAGTAGTTCAATAGTTATTTTTAAAGTTTTTTTTTGGGGGGAGGGGTATTAAAACGTTTTTTCGTTATATTACAAAAGCTTATATACGTAGTTCGAATCCAGAGAGGGGGCCGCGAGGCGGTGCTTGTGCACCCCTTAATTTTCTTCCGCACCCCCTACATCAACTGAACAACTGAAAACACTAACCCTTCGAGTTTCATATTATGTCATATCATATTGAGCGCCGAATGTTAGGTACTGAAGTAAACCATTATTATTGTATGGAACAGGCAAGCACTGAAAGAGATGCCGATGTACATACTTTCCTGTACTGGTGGCAGCCTCTATAAAAAATAAAAATCAGCGGCCTTTTTTTTCTTTTGTCAGCATTGTTGTTATGAATTTTTTCTTCTTTTATTTCTTAAAGTGGTCTGTTCGTGGTTTTTGATAATGCCTATAGCTTAATGTGAGTTATGTTGATTTTTCTTCTTTCTTGCATTGTTGATAAACGGTTTATTTTTCGCATACTTGTTCTTGCTCACACTGGACCAAGAATGTCAGCTGCATTCAAGTCAGTGTGCAATGTGCGTTTTGTCCTGAAGTGGCATACAATGTACTATGTATTTTGTACCTCCAATGGTTACATTGAAAAGGTTTACAAATTGTGTTTTTAGAGGCAAGGATGATTTTATTTTGTATTTCACTACTTGCGTAGTTCAATAAGAGACTGCTAAGTGTATCTGATTGTTTACACTTTATGACCATTTTCTTGGAATATAAGACTTTGTACATATCATCATGGACGTCCAGGGGGAGGGCAAGGGTAAATGAATGTCAATCTAAAGTTATATTTATATTTTGTATATTTATATTTGTATATATATATATATATATATATATATATATATATATATATATATATTACATTTATGTATATTTTACACATACAATTTAATTTCAGTCAGTAATTTATGTTAATTAGTGGCGGTGATTGGGGGTGCAGTTACTTTTATTACAACTTACTTACATTGGTGATAATTTTTAGGGTAAAATGTTAAGAAATATAATGATTCGTTTGGAGAAGAAGGTGGTAAGAAGACGACGGTCGCCGACGTATACGGCTACATGATGATATAATGGTTAAAATTAATTTATTTCATTGTTTGTTTGGTTTACTAGTAATGACTATATCTACTCGACAACGCACACCTAAAAGTGAGTTGAATACTCAGTTATTGCAGATCCAGTGGCCTTATATTAATTTAATCTTAGTACAAAATCAAGCAGAAAATGAATAACACATAATAAAATAAAATATTCCTTTGGGGTAATTCTACACGTACGTGTATTTTCATAATTTTATGTCTTGTCCCCCAATTATTATGATTTTTTTTTCGCTCAATGAATTGGGAATAGGGCTGCAGCAGCTTCCCCCCCCCCCCACCCGGTGGACCTTGACTATATCCTCCGGATTCACTCTCGTAAAGAAAAAAAATATTTTTTAATGGTAGATAGTAGGGAATTCCCAATTTCTCACCCCTCTCCCTCCAAATACATGCACATTTTATTGTCATATCGAATACCTATGCTCACTGCCAAACGGAAACCTTACTTCTACATTTGATGAAAAATTAGCGTCTGAATATTTTTCCCATCTTTTTCTTTATATATGAACTGAAAAAAATTACGTATATGTTCAAAAATTTCGATGGTGCGGTTGAACCACGTTACTCCGCTGTGGACACTCTTGACAGCCTGTGCGCGGGTGTTCAACGGGAAATCCTTGTAAAAGGTAAAGGTAAAGTGCTCCCCTGTGCATAGCACCATGCCATGAAGGCATATAGGGGGTGTGATTGTAACGCCCCACACTTTCTTGATCCGGTCGTGAGTGGGGGTGATGTGATCAGCATCACGCCCCTGACCGCCTTTACCCCCCAGGGTTTCCCTCAGGTACCCATGTTATTCGACGCTGGGTGGGCGCCGGGGCCGCTTCCATCCCGGATTTGAACCGGCCGGGGATCGAACCCGGGACCTTTAGCATGGTAGTCAGACGCGTTACCGACTGAGGCACCGCGGCCACCTTGTACTACTAACAAATATAATAAATATATTGTGAACAATGCATTTTTGCTTGTTGTAACACTGACGTCTTAACACAGCAGAAACTTTCTTCTCTGTCAATTGTGGAAATCGAGTATTAAATGTTCATGTAGTTGGCAACATGTAATTCGTGGGAGGTAAGGCGGGTTTTTTAAACCGCCAAATATTTTGCGCGCACTATTGAGTCCATTGCTTCGGTGAGAGGGCAGTCGTGCCGTGTGTGTGATAGGTGAAGTTGCAAACATGAGACAAAATAATAAACGGAACTTCAAGGTAATGAAGCCTATTTCAGTGCGATTCAAAGAAGATGGTGTTATTTACAAATGTACTGCAGCGAGAGTTAAGATGAAGAATAAGAAGTTGTCTGTTGGTGAAGTGCATGATGTTCGCTGGATCGACGGACAGTTCTATAAAGCTACAATTTTGGAGATAGGTAAGTGTCTTGTTCTTTTCACTGTTTTTATATTAATTCTTTAATTTTTAGCAATAATAACACATAACACGAGCATATCTGGGTTAATATAATTATAATTTTCAGTGGGTCAGAACTTATGACTATTTGCAGTTGCGCCTTATAACTATTTACAGAAAAAAAACTTGTTTGGAATCAAGTTGTCATCCTTGAATAGCATTTGTTCGACTGGGCCTAGGTTATTTTATTAATCAAGTTGACATATGACTGTCGTTTTATTGCAGAGGCTATGGAAATAGCGAGTGGTGTTGCACCCAGAGAAGGAATTTCGTTTAGTTCCCTGACAATTGGGGTCGAAACGTGACCAGGATGAGAATAATACAAAATTGTGTATGCGGGAGGCAAGGGGGGTGGGGGGGGGCAACTACTGGTCAAAGTTAAAGGTTATGCTGATTATATTCATACTTTTAAAGCGTTAAAAATCCTAGGCATAGATTTACCTCTGTTAGGTTAAATTATAACCCGTGAAGAAATATGGCTGATAAGGCAGGTACAAACTGCAGTTTGTTAACGTAAAGGCTGAGGGAGTTCATGTGATTTTGGCTGATTAAAATAAAAGAAGGGAAATGTTTGAAACGTTTTAATAGTATTGTAAAAAGTAGCCCTTTTCAAAATTACATTACGAATTTTCTTAAGCACGCTTACAAACTCGGCACATAGAGTGCGAAAGGTTGTCACAAATTATTAAAAATATTTGCTTTCAATTTAGAATCTCGACGTTGAAACCCTGTTGACAGGTATATTGGAATATTTTCTTCCACTAGATAGAAAGGCAATTCTATTTTTTGGATACGTAATTTTAAGGAATTGGGTCCATATTGGAGTTTCTCATTGGGAAAATTGATTAACGAACGTTTAACCGAATACATGGGTAGAAGAGTATCATGTTTTCCAGTAGACGTTGCTCTTCCTTTGTGAAACAGAGTTTAGAAAAATAAAGCTGTTTTGTGATGAAATGCAAGTGCTTGTAACCCTGAAGGGACCAATCTCAAGCTGTCATAATTTTCTCGGTTATGTCTCACGTTTATAAACAACAGCTGACTGCTTGGGTATTGCTTTCATTTTTGACCTTGACAAAGACGCAACAGAAAACTCTCGATATTCCTGTCTGCGTTCTAATGCTACGCTATCCACCGAAGAATACTTCTCTAACATTTTTTTTTTTTTTAATGTTAACCGGTCATTTTTGTTTCACATGTCAAGAAATGCTCTTTTCACCTTTCATCTGCCTTGCTTGCAGTATTGTACAGTCACTAGCAAATATAAGAACAGGCGGATTGTCAAGCACTATTGTCGTTCTTTTTTCTTCTTTATAGCATGCTTTTTAACGAATGGGATTGTGCTGTTGCTGCAGCAGATATTGCATTCTGTCTATTGTTTTTTTTTTTAACTTCAAATTGCGACAAATTGCTAATGAACATGATGGTTGATAATATGGGTAGTACATCCTTTGTCACAAAAGTTCCAGGACTGAGCTCGTAAAAAATAATTGATTCAACTTACGGACTAATGGTCCTAGGTCTTGTCAAATCTTGTCGGCTATCTATGCACAGCCGCTCCCGTTTCTGGAGGTCAAGGAAGCAAGCAGAGAAAGCTTCATCTGGAATGCTTCTCAGCACATCTGTCACAGCCGTTTGGATTGCTGCAATATCTTCATCTTGACGCTTCCATTTGAGCGGCGTTTTCACACTGGGAACGGGCCTCCCCGATGACGCAGTGGTAGCGTCGTCACCTTTCAATCAAAGGATCCCGGGTTCGATACCTGGTGGAGGTACATAGTGGTTCGGATTCCACTTTAAACTATAGGTCCAGTCCCGATTAGCTTAATGTGTATAAAGAGGGCTTAAAACGCCAACTTAATCAATCAATCACACGGCCAAACAAAAGAAATCACACGGCGACAGTACGGGTTAATATGGGTGATGTGGTAGAGGAGGAATACGATGATTGGCCAGATATTCCTGGACTGATAAAGCAGTATGGGCCCTGCATTGTTGCGCAATAAGAACCACTGCCCTGATGTGCACAAATCAGGCCGGATTGCTGGACGCAAAACGTTTCAGGACGTCAATATAAACGTCTTGGTTTATCTTTTGTCCTTCATGCAGATATTCATGATGCACCAAACCTTTAACATCAAAAAATGCGATAGCTTCTGTAGCTTTCTGATAATCCCACCTTCCTCCCAAACAAGTTTAACACCGTAATGGTATTTCCAAGGTTTTTTTCCATAACAAATTTCAAAACTTTCCAAAAAAGAAAATAAGATCAATAAATAGCCACTAGTTATATTTATTACTATCATCCAGAAATATGGACAATTAATTCTACATCTGAAAAGCACGCATTTGTTCATCATATTCTCTTCTTTTGACAAAATTTGCAGAATTGTTGTTCAAGGAGTTTCTATCTGAATGTTTTTCTTTCATGTACGAAGTTCTAGAAATTTGATACAAATGAATCAATACAAATTCGGAACAAGTGAATCCATAGAGGTCGTTCTGGGCCCATTTCCAATTGGATAGATTGGAAAAATTAGACGAGATCTAAAAAGAATATAACATTAAAATGTGTTTGGATACCTGATTTAATTAACGTTTTTCAGTTATACCGTTAGGTTAACCGCGATAGTGGACGTGCGTATGATAGCCAGGGAAGAGGCAAGGTTATGTGTAGTACGTTAGTGTAATTACATACAGAGAATAAAATATAACTTGGAAAATCAGAGTTTACATCCTTGTAGTTCAGTTGTAGGAGAGTTGAAGAGGGTTGAGCAAGTGACTCAACAACGGCTGCATTTGTAGCGGCCACAGCTTTTATACTTTTCGTGAATCGCAAATTGAAAGAACGACATCAATAACTACAAGCCCTCTAAGTTACATATTCGCCTACACATCGGACAGCAAGAGTTTCGTGAATTGTTCTGCAAGTCCAATTCTAATTTTGCCAGTATCGATCAGCTTTAGTGCAGAAACTGAAGCAATTAAGAGCCAAGAAAACGACGGATCATCCGTTATTTAGTGCTACATTTAATTCAATAAATCTATTTGGAATGAGTCCTTCCAATGTCTCTAGGTTTACGTCTTGTTTACAGAAGAAATTAAAAAGAATATGAAACAGAAGTATCACACCTACGTATTTTGTTAATAGGGCTTAGTTTGTTTGTTGGAAGTACAACGGTTCAGAAAAAAAAAACAGAGGAGGATATGAAGAACAGATGCGTGTTCCACAGACGTTGAACCTATTTATATGAATGGTGAAGTTAGTACCCTCCAAATCAAAACACGTTCATGAGCTGTTGTTCAGAATCACCACAAAGCTTTAGCTTTATGTTTGAGCATGATGTAAATTGTGTAACTGAGAAAAGTGAGAGGCTTCCGTGACGTCATAATTGATAATATCTCAAGGATGTCAGCTGCTTTTGAGAAACGAAAAACTAGACCTGTTAAAAATTAACTTCGTTCTGGGACATGGGGCTGTTCGCTGCTACGGTATGGGATTAATTCCTTAAGTACCTCTAGTACAAATACTGCAATTTTGAACATTGACGATACAGTTTGAATAAAATATGCCATATAATATTTTATACTAGAAGTATGTAGTTTCTACAAATTTTGTTAGAATATTCGGAGGTTAACGTTTTTCGTATTTTGTTCTGAACCATATTTATATAATCTTATCATCACTAACTTGTTTAGAAATGTGTATTCCACTCCCTTTACGAAACCGTATTTAATTGTACGATGTTTCACTCATTTTGAACAATTTTCTCAAAACGTTTTCAGAGAGACATATCATTCCAACAGACAAAGTAACAGTAATAGGTTTAGTAGGGTGGGTGGAAAATGTTAGACAAAATAACGCGAGGATATTTCATCGGCTGCTTCTTTACATTTCTTTCTTAGGTACTCTTGTACCCCCCCCCCCTTCCCAGTTCTTCACACTGATTCTGAATGATTTACGGAGCATTTTTCATGTTTCCGAGAACTCTTCTTTTTCTAACATCCTTTATCTTTATACTTAATTACGTAGTTGAGCATACTTACCATCGTCCTCTGTGGCCTTTGTAGGGAGGCTATAATAGAGGCGATGTGATCACACCAGATTCCAGATTCCCCGCAGGTACCCATTAATGAGAAACTGGATGATTGATTGATTGAGTTGGTGTTTTAAGTCCACTTTGTGCACAGTAAGGCTAATCGGGACTGGACCTACAGTTTAAAGTGGGATCCGAACCACTATGTGCCTCGACCGGGAATCGAACCCGAGACCCCTTGGAGAAACTGGATGAGTCCCAGAGCCACTCGTGCTGGGAGTTAGCTAGAAAATTCGCATCTGAAATCACCCATGCTGGGAATAAATCCCGGCTTTCCTACGTGGCAGCCAGACACCCTTCCGACTGAGCCACCGAGTCGAATTTGCAAGAAAGAACAGAAGTTAAGAATAAAGCAAGCACTGCAAAAATAATAGTATTTTCGGTCATTTACAATATATTGCCATTCAGACCTCCATACAAATACGTTAAACTGTGATTTTACTTGTACAGGAGCATAAAATCAACAACGACGCCAGGGAAAAGTGACAAGAGAAGCAGCAGGCGCAAAGACGGAGGGGGGTTACGCTTGAAATTGCATTTTATATACTTCTAAATATCACTTGTATTAAGGTTAAAAATTCACTTTGGAAATATGAAAACCCCAAAGAAAATTGGGTTTTCTACTGAGGGGCTCCACCCACAGCTTTTTTCCAGGCGCCGTCACTGCATAAAGCAAATTTTACACTTTAAAGCAGTGCTTTATTTTGAGTACTAATCAGTGAAGCTGAGGAGAAGTTTCCCACTGCGTATTCTTCCGCCTGCCTGTCTGCCAGTCCGTGTCAACTAGCCGTATCTCAGAAATTACCAGAGCTCCAAATACGAAACTTGATAGGTTGATAAACCTAAGAAATACCAGCAAAAAGCATCATAGATCATCTCGATCCGAGCACCGTCTTTCCGTGAGGGACAATCGAAGTCACGTTACGTGCCGATATCTCAGAAACTGTTAATGCTACGTAATAAAATGTAATAGATCATCTCGATATAAGTTATCTGAATCGACATATCCGTCTGTCTGTGGTAGCAAATAAATCGAAAGTCAACAATCTATATATTTTTAACATTACGATATCACCGGAATTATTAGAGCTAGAAATTTGAAACTTGGTAAAAACTGAAACATCTTGGAAATACGCACCTGATGTAGTATATACGTTCTCGATTGGGCTATCCATTTGATTTTTGTAGTCAACAGTCGAAACCGATTGATAAATATATGGTAGTCAGAAAAATTATTGGAAATGAAAATAGAATTTGATGCACTGGCAGACCTACTCAATACTACTCTGAAGTGACATAAATAATATGAAGGTCCACGTATATAAGGGGGAAGGGGAGGGTCAAACAATTGAAACTCAACAATCAATATATATTTGACCGTTGAGATCCTGGAATTACTGAAACATGTAATACGTGCAATTTTGTGTTCTGAAGGCCATGTTGAACAGTCACTTCTTTCGTGAAAATGTTCTCTATTGATCCGCCCATTATCCGTTCTATTTAACAATCAAACTAACCGATATCTCTTTATTAGAGATACAAATAGAGTAGTCTGACTGTTTATAAGTTTAACCGTGGATATAACATGTTCTGATTAGTACCCATTAAGCACATCACGGTAAGATTGTGAATGCTGCTCCAACTTGATTTAAGTATTTAACAAAGTTCTCTTCGGAAAGGAAATCTGATAAAATTGGGGAATATAACCCTCCCGGTATCCCTCTCTGGTTACGCTTGTTTTCTATTTTACATAATATATAATGTTATACAATATCGCATAGAAATATTAATTACGAAGAGAAAGACGTAGTCATTTCTCAAGAAATGTTGATTTCATTAGTTTCTAAGGTGAACAAATTGTTAATATTTTTACAGGACCATCTCTGGATGACGGTGAAGAAGAAGACTCTGCCAGCAGACAGCATGCTCAAGTGACATTGGAAAGTACTGTGAAGCAAACATCTAAGAAGAGAAAATTCGAAAACATACAAATGTCACAGACAGTGAACAATTCTCCTGTAGAAGAGAGAACTGAAATATCTAGTACTGAACATGTAGTAAATGGAATTGAAAATTCTTACCAACAAAGGCAATCTTGTAAAGCAACTGCGTGTGATGAGGTGAAACGTCCGAATTATCAACCGGATTTGACAGAGATAAGCAAAGCAAAACATTTAGATAATAACCACAGAGTGGAAAATGCAATTATTTCATGTTCAAGGGAAACTGAGTGGCGTGAATGTCAAACAGACGTATATACATCCAATGCAAACAACGTACCATCTGTGAATGAAGATAAAGAAGAAGAATGGATCAACAGAAATGCTCAAGAGGCATTACAAACGTCTAAGAAGAGAAAATTGGAAGATATGCAATTGCCACATGTGGAGACAGTGAACAATTCTCCTTTACAAGATAAAACTGAAATATCTAGTACTGAACATGAAAATTCCTACCAACAAAGGCAATCTTGTAAAGCAACTGCGTGTGATGGGGTAAAACGTCCGAATTATCAACCGGATTTGACAGAGAAAAGCAAAGTAACACATTTAGCTAATAACCACAGAGTGGAAAATGCAATTATTTTATGTTCAAGGGAAACTGAGTGGTGTGAATGGCAAGAAAATATAAAGGTATCAAATTCTAACAGTATACCTATTGCAAATAATCAGTTTGAAATGGAAGACTACTCAAAGTGTTCTGATAGAAACAAAGAATATGCAAAGAAAAATATAATTGGAAACATTTCATCAAGAATAGAGAAGGATAAAACAAGGATGGTAGAAAGAATGCAACAAAATCGCAAAACAAGTAAAATTCAACAAATAAATAGATCTTTGAGACAAAAACATTTATCGTCGTCCGTGGGAAAATTTAAGAAGAGCAGTACTAATAAACACAACGGAAAAAAGGTAGAAGTGTGTACAACAATCAAGCAAAGGTCAGGCAAATCAGAGAGACTTAATTTTAATGATCAGAAATCTACATGCAGAGAGACAGCTCCATCCTTTCCAAAATTATCGGAATTTAGAAAAACAGCTATATATAAGAAAGGAAACATGGTGGTGGATGTGCTTTCTGTGGAAAATACAACAACAAACGAAGCTGGGTCATCCCTTCATGATGACTTACAATTGCAAGGAAGAGAACATGTTCAATCAACCAATCGTGTCTTGGAAAGTAACGAGGTCGAGGAAGATTCTTCAATAGACTTAACTCCTTCAGAATCTGAATATCTTCCAGACACAGATAATTCTGATACTGAAATTGAAAATTGTCTTGAATCAACTAAGAAAAATAAAGCCTTGGCGTCAGTTAATTCTGATAAGGAGAGTAAAAAGTGTAGTTATAGCGATACTTGTAATAGATCAAAGAGGATTAATGAAGAAGACACTTTGTCTTCCAGTAGTGACACGTTGGAAGTAGATATTACGAGAAAGAATGGAACTAAAAGAATATTTAATAAGAGACAACATTGTTTTTACTGTGGAGATACAATGATAAAACTTTCACGGCACCTACACAGAAAGCACATAGATGAATTAGACGTCAAGGCAGCTTTTGCATTTCCTAAGAACTCAAAGGAACGAAAGGAAGCCTTAACATTACTTAGGAACCGTGGAAATTATACTCACAATGTTGAAGTTGTGAAAAATAAGAAAGGAAAACTCATTGTTAATAGAAGGCCATATATCCAATTAGCAACACCAGAATATTTGCCATGCGAATATTGCTTCACATTGCTTGTAAAATCTAATATCTGGAGACACAAGAAAATTTGTAAATTTGCTCCGAAAAATGGACCACCTTCCAAGTATCGCCACCAAGCACGCGCTTCGCTACTGATGCCCATTTCATCAGTAGCCACTGAAGGTCTGAAGGAGAATGTTCTTGGTAGGATGGTTCAGGACAGAGTATCTCTAGTGGTTCGAAATGATGAATTGATTCTCAAATTAGGAAGCCGACTGCACAATATCCATGGTCACCTAAAACATATGCACAGTACCATCAGTAGCAAAATGAGAGAACTCGGAAGGTTTTTGATAGAAATTAGAAAACTTGACAATACAATAATCACACTACGAGACTGTATTTCACCTGCAAAATTTAAAAGTGTGATTCAAGCTGTACGTATTCTTTGTGGTTTCCAGGGAGAATCTAATACATATAAAGCTCCCTCCTTAGCACTGAAAATTGGCAATTCCCTATCTGAGACGGCAAAGATAATGAAGGCCGACGCTATAATAACTCATGATATACAAATGAAGGAGAATGCAGATGATTTCCTTCATTTGATGACATCTGAATGGAATGTTGAAATTTCAAGGAATGCCTTGAAAACTTTGGAGGAAAAGAAATGGAATACGGATGTTTTGCTGCCACTAAGAGACGATCTGCTAAAACTACAGTCGTATCTTAAGAAGGCCAAACAGGACCTCACACAGAAGATGAAAGACAATCCCGATGAATATACATGGACTTCGCTCTGTCAGGTTGTGTTAACGTACCTCATATTATTCAATCGGAGAAGAGTTGGTGAAGTTCAAAGACTGTTAACAGAAACTTACACTAAGCACAGGGTAAATAATAAATTTAATGAAGATGTATTCAACAGCTTAACTGATCTGGAAAAGAAATTGTGTCAGTCTTTAATAAGAATAGAAATACGTGGGAAGAGAGGCCGAGGCGTTCCTTTATTTCTAACACCTGGCATTGACGAATGCATGCAAATATTAATCCATACTAGAACAGTTGGAAACATCCGTGAAAGTAATCCGTATTTCTTTGCCATTCCTTCAACCCAAGATAGTTGTGTGAGGGCACACGATTGCCTAAGAAAGTTTTCTCAGGAATGTGGAGCAAAGAACCCAGCTGCATTAAGATCTACACGTTTAAGGAAACATATTGCAACCATGTCCCAATTGCTTAATCTGAAGGACTGTGAACTGGACCAAATCGCGAGACATATGGGACACGATATTCAGATCCACAGAGAATATTACAGATTGCCAGAGTCAACTGTGCAGCTCGCCAGTGTCAGCAAATTACTCCTTACATTGGATCAGAGAGGAGGACTAGAAGAGTGCAGGGGCAAATCACTGAGCGAGCTTGATGTTCAACTCCCAGGTATGAATACCACATTTATAATATATTTCACTTATGTTATATTTGTAGCATGGACTAAGTTTCCACTCGCAATATACTCACAATTCCATATTATTTTACTATCATCGTACCTTCAACAACATAAAACTTATGCATGCCTTTAAGTTCTAGATGCTAATTTTGGTTATTTTACTACACTTTGCAGCCACTTGGGGTAATCGCGATGATAAAGGAATGAAATAGATGACGGGACAAACACACACTCATGTATTGACCAGGATTTGAATCTGGAACCCCTTACGTCATAGCGCGATATGTACACCATTTCGCCACGGGCGCGGAACATGTTAGATGATGTCACATTCATTGATTACATTGATTCAGTCAGGTTTGGCAACGATAAAAAGAACGAATGACTATAGCCACTATTCTTAAAAAGAACTATTTCTATTCTTACGTTACACGAATGTAATTCCAAGAACACATGTTTGAAAACCTGAGTGTTGATCATACGTATTCCTTTCCTTTGTTACAATCAATAGGTAACACTTTGAGAGCCTTGCCCAACTCACCGACTGCTGTTCATACTTCCACTTGCTCTCAGCAGAGGTGGGAGTCACGTGTGGTCAGTACGACGAACCCCCCAGCCTGTGCAGGCTTCCGTGATCGGATTAGGCTACTCATCCATAGTTCGCCTGTTTGACACCGGTCTCATTCTGTTAATGACTCTGTTTCACAATATTAATTGAAAGTTATTGTTATTTTCAGACTTCGAGGGGGGAGGTTATCATCTTTGTAGCATAATTTACTTAAAATGAAAATCGAGACCAACTTTTATTTATAATATATACATACAAAATATCAAGTAATTATACGTTGAATGCAGGGATATCAAATATGTAAATGATTTTCGTTTTTACAAATAATCGTTACTTTATACAATGATCAGAGTACCATTTCTCAAAATTCTTATTCTGTATCAGACATATATATACATGCACATGCACACACTCCCATAATTTTGGTTTGCAAGTCATTGGTAAAAATTTAGATTATTTTTAGGCAATATATCTAATAATTTCAAATTCATCTTTTCCTTTGAATCTTCTAAATCACGCGACAGTGTTCCATTTTCGGATGATTAGGAAACCTCGATTCATTTACTCTTCAATGAATATTTCCTTTCATATAGTGTAGAAAGATTTACAATTTTCCAAATTACCACATAAATTTATAAACCCATGGAATGGGTATATTTAGGGCTGGTTTTTTTGTATTATTTTTTCAAGAATTTCGTGAAAAATATATGAAATATCGTGTTTATAGTTAAAAATATGGCAGTAATTTCGTGAAAATTTCGTGGTAATTTTTAATGCCATGCACTTATACATAATGTTACTAAATCAATGAATTATTAATTTATACAAGGCTTAATGTTTGCAACATTTATGGGAAAATAAGCTTAAAAATAGTAAATAATAAATTTCACCTTCTGAAAATCAGCCTTACTCAGTTATATTTATATTTTAGAAAAAGTGGAATGTACAAAACAATCTGTCTCTCATTTACTTTCATTCATAAAACAACATAAAAAATAATAAACTTTCAGGTTACTGTGCCTTTCCAAATGATTTCTCATTCCTTTGCAGCCAACATCTTCAAATCGAATATATTTCTTAAAAAGAAATTTGTAAAAAATGCCATTTTTTCGTTTTTATCGTAAAAATGAAAATGTTCGCAGAAACGGTAAATTTTCGCTAAAATTCGCGACAAAATTACAGCCGTGAATCAGTCACATTTGTTATAAATCGTGCATATACTACTTGCTGCGTCTCTCCGTTACATTTCGGGTTTATCGCTAATAACAAAAAAAAAAAAAAACCCTGGGCGTATTGTTATTTTTGGAGCAGGAATACATGTGTTGAAATTTCAATGAAATTATGTTTATAATTTATAGTCATTCATTACGCTGACGTTGATTTTATATCATACACGTCCCGTCCTATGGTATCTTAAATTCAATTTTCAGTTAGAAAATTGTTACCTTTCTTACATGTACACAATTAATAAAAATCACTTTTCATTTGACAGATATGGTCAGCAATGAAAGATTTGAGGAACTACAAGGCAATATTTGCAATAGCGTTGAAGAACGTTTATCTGAAACAAGTGAGGAACATACAGATATGCATACATTTGCTGAAAGTCATCCTGAAATAGAAAACATTTTTAAAAAGAAGAGAAAGCCATCTAAAAAGAAGTGGTGGTCAAGAGAGGAAGTAGAAGTAGTGTCGAACTTTTTCAAGAGGCATTTAGTTAGGGAAATAATTCCCAAGAAGGATGAGTGTGAGAGGTGTATTCAAGAAAGTAATGGGATCCTAAAAGATAGAGAATGGAAGGGTGTCAAGTATTTTATTTATTCCAGAATAACTCAGAACAAGAAATTTAAACTCAAACAATTCTCAAGTAAATCTGAATTTGAAAGAAACTAGAAAGTATTTTCATGTTTTATTAAAAGAATCAGTTAACAATGAATCTCTCATGTGATTGATGCATTTTATACACAAGTTTAAGGAATAAATTGAGAGTAAATATAATGTTTATATTGTCCGACGCATAGTCAGAAAGAGAATAACATAATGCTCAATTGCACAGTTTTCTAAAATTATAGAAAGAAAAATTATTTTAAAATAGCAAATAATTAATGGTTGTTTTTGTAGAGTGTGAACAACTACTTCTGATCTTTGTTAGAATTGTGATAAGAAAAAAAATATTTGCAGTCACCAAATTTTTATTTCGTTAATTTTAATATTTATTGTCACAAATATCACGTGCTTGAATGCAAACGTTCATACATGGTTGCAGTTGCAATTGTAGAAAATTGCTAAATATTGACAAGCAACACCAACTGCAGTGAATGGAGGAGTTAAGAACTCTTGCAGAAGAAATAAAAACTATTAGAGTTTCTCTCTCACATGAAGCTAGTGTTCTTTTTGCATTAAATTGAGAACTTTCTATACGCACAAGCGATATTTCTATAGGAGTGTAATATTAAATTATTAAAACAAATGTTTAAATTCTTTTTTATGTCCATAGTTCATTAATCTTCAATCCAACATGAAACTGTAAATTAATATCATATGGCAGAGAATTTTGTGTAAACACATAGAAGAATATCTTGTGTTGCTATGATAAATAAGTGTGCATTTTGGTACAATAAGATTCACCATTCTGCGCCATAAAAAGTAAAAAATACTCCTCATTGTAGCTTTTGTTAGGAATAATTTATTCCTAATTTGTTTGCAATTAGTTATTTCTATAATGTGTGTAAAAAAACTTGCTTTGAGTAAAGCGTTTCTAAAGCAAATATTCATAGCTACATGTATTCATATAACTTAGTATTTTTTAAATGTTAATTCATCAGATATTTCTAAATATAATAAAAGCCTGCCTATTAATAATGTTTTCCCTTTCAAATTTGAGATGTAAGGTACGTAATGTTAAGTAATTCACTAGAAGTGAAGAGGGAATTACAATATTACTATATCCTATTAGTCAACCAATGCAATAGAGCGCTCTATAGTCCGATATTAATAGTTAAACGCAGCATGGGGTTCTACGCGAATGTCACAGTCACAGATTTTCTTTAATTTTAACTTATGTTTTGGGACAATAAGTATTTACCTTCAAAATGTGAGTCTTGATGTTGTGAAATAAGAATAATCACGAACTGCTACAACATCTAAAAACCTCGTGGTAATAATTAGTTTTCAATTGCTTAGTTTATGTAAGTGTGTTTACAAAATGTCTTACTCCAAATACAGAATTTATTGGGGCAAATATTCATTCATCCGTTCACATAATTTTGTAACTTTTTATATTGTGTTCGCAAGGTGATTTTTTAAAAATATAAACGTGTATGTTACTTACAAGTGTCATAGTCTACCTACATCTGATCTTGTCATACAATGTTTACATAATATCTCTACTTTGAATGATGATAGAAGTTACTAGAAATTGATACGTGTGTATCGGAAGTGTCGATTTTAGAAAATATACAGGGTGGCTCAAAAAGTCATTTAACACTCCCGGTACAAGGCCACTGTAGCGCGCAACTTGGAAATGGTGATGACCAATCGTTATCAGGCCAAGGGGGAACCACATTGACGCTACCCACGTGGTCGGCGGCCATTTTGATGTCTTCCATCTTGAATTCAACTTCAGAATTTTAAATGGGAAGGGGGTGATATGATATATCAAAGCAGGCTAGAATTTCACGAGAAATGCAATGGTGAAGGTTTTTTCGATGTATCTTTAACCAGTAAAAAGTTATGACTGAATTCTTGTACCAATTTACTCCTTTTCGAGGTGTTAGAAAAATGCCTTAAAATTTGTTTATAATGCATCAAGATCAAAGTGATGTCTAGGGAGAAAAGTTCACATGCCATTGCACAAGATTTTAATCGGATACATCCACATAGAGCTGCGTATTATGAATGGTTGTCGCGAACAATTTACAGTGTGACGCTTCCATTAAATGAAAAGTCCTTCACAGTGACAAGGCTAATGTTTATGATCATAAGGAAGTTCATAAACTGAATATTCGACCCTTGTCATCTGATAACTAACGTTGGACAGAAACTGCTTCACAACGTTCCCATAGTGTTCTGGTGTTCCTCGCTATTGAAAAAAAAACCTGTAAAAAGTACCTTCTTCCATAAGCAAGGATGAAAAAACCTGTTTATTTAACAATTCCAAGTAGCCCTAAGCACTTAAGGTTCCGTTGATAGAAAATTGACTAACCAGTCGTGTTCCACACAGCACGGCACACCATTAACTTACCAGCACTAACCATTCAGCTTTGATCTGTCGAAAATGGGTTATCAGATAAAAAAGCATCGAATATTCTGTTTATGAACTTCCTTATGAACATAAACATTAGCCTTGTCACTGTGAAGGACTTTTCATTTAATGGAAGCGTCACACTGTAATTCTTCGCGACAACCATTCATAATGCACAGCTCATCATGGATGTATCCGATTAAAATCTTGTGCAGTGGCATGCGAACTTCTCTCCCTAGACGTCTCTTTGATCTCGATGCATTACCGATGAGCTAAACAAATTTTAAGGCATTTCTCTAACACCTCGAAAAGGAGTAAATTGGTACCAAAATTCAGTCATAACTTTTTACTTGTTAAAGATCCATAAAAAAAAAACCTCCACCATTGCATTTCTCGTGAAATTCTAGCCTGATTTGATATATCATATCACCCCCTTCCCATTTAAAATTCTGAAGTTGAATTCAAGATGTCGAACATCAAGATGGCCGCCGACCATGCGGGTGGTGTCAATGTGGTACCCTCTTGGCTTGATAACGATTGGTCATCACCATTTTCATGTTGCGCGCTGCAGTGGCTTTGTACCGAGGGTGTTAAGTGACTTTTTGAGACACCCTGTATATGATTCGTAGTGATATTGAAAAGATGTAATATTACATAAAGAAACTAGCAATATTGTATAATTTGTTGAAAGGTACAATTTCAAAATGAAAGGTAGACATTATTCTGTATTTGCTCTATGTATATGCCATATATGTAACATTCAATCACTTAAATAAGTGTTTATTGTGCATTCTGATATTAATAGTTTAACAATGTTCTACATAATATGTAAATTAACTTCAGAGCTAGCATTAAAAAAATCCTATGGAATATACACGGAATTAAATTCCTTAAGGAAATTATGGGTTTTATTGCACAATGGATATCACTATACCTTGCTTTAACAATTTGTGAAACCTTTGAAGTAGAGTAGTGCTGGAAGAGGGTTTCTCTCGAGCGCCAAATAGTTCGTACGGACGACGCTGGATAGCGTACGGAATTGAGATCAGCTTCGCTCGAGCTAATAACTCTAAAAACGAGTGATATAACCATATATTTGTAGTAGTGGACCCTTAAATATGCATCGTAAGGTGAGAGACGCATTGAAATTGAAACGTAAGTAAACATTGTAATTATCTCCTTGATAAAATGTATATGGTATTTGAAAATGAAACATATGGTTATGGGCTGAAACTGAAAGCACAGTTATTTTACATACATGTGTCTACGTTTATTGTCAGATTAAAATGTTATTCCATTGTAAACACTCGAGCGTGGGAGCCTCGAACAAGTACGAGCGAGAGAAAGTAGTTCCCACAGTACTCTACACTCGACCCTGCAGTATGGCTGTGGGATTTGTTGAACTTAAAGATGTCCAAAATACCAACCAACATGACGTATTATTGCATTTTAGTTTGGACATAGAAACTATGTAAGATAGAAAAATCGCAATGCCTACCTAATAGAAGTATGTAGCAGCATACAGCGTAAAGGATGTCGATATCCATTTGTGTATTAGTATCAAACAATCCATGGGCAACCATTGAAATCTCATTAATTTTTGATATCTTTGATAATTTTTTATCTCACATTTGAAGACACAGATTGAGCGAGACATAAAATATGTTATAATACCATATCATGTAATACAACTTTCAGTACACAAAATGTTATATTTGAATGTCCAACAGTTTCCGATCAAATAGAAGGAATTTATTGTTTGGATAATTGACTAACGGAAGGAACCAAAAGAGAACATTTTGACGAGAGAAATTTATGTTCAACGCGTCCTCTCGCACACCAAATTACACGTTTTGGGACTTTATTGAATTCCAATACACAAAAGATTAAACATCTTTCGTTTTGTCGATTCTAATAGAGAAGAGGACACATAGAATGAAGTCCCTACAGACCTACTTCTCGATAACACCAATGCTACCTTCTATTCACAAAATTAATCAGGTGAAATTCATGATATTGATATGTTGTTTTTTAAGTCCACTTTATGCACAGTAAGGCTAATCGGGACTGGACGTACAGTTTAAAGTGGGATCCGAACCACTTGTGCCTCCACCGGGTATCGAACCCGGGACCCCTTGATTACAAGGCGACGACGATACCACTGCACCATGGGGAGGCCCTGTGAAATTCATGAGAATGTTAGAAAGTTGCCGCATTGATTGATTGATTGATTTGCTTTATTTTACTTCGCTTTTTGTGCCACTGTTAGCTCATTTGCAAAGATGGGAATGAGTGATGATATGATGAAATGGATGAATGGACACTCACAAACATTCATGTCCAGGCCCGGAATTCGAAACCCGCGACCCATGGCGTCGTAGCGCGATGTGCTAACCACTCCGCCACTGGGGTCGGCTAATTGAATAAAAGTAATGGCATCTGTATGATAGTATAATAGCTGCGGTTGCTAAGCTAGCGTCTCATTACTATGCGAGAGACTCGGTCCGATCTCCGGCGGGGAAACCGGGATTTTATCCACCTGTTCAAGCGGCTCCGGCACACACCCAGCGTCGTATAAAGTGGGTATCTGTAGGAAACTCTGTGGAGTAAAGGCGGATAGGGGTGTGGTGCTGATCACATCAGCCCCACCTTCGGCCATGATCAAGAAAGTGTGGGGTCCTAACTCCACACCCTGTATACGCCTTCATGGCATTGTGCAAAGCACAGGGGAACACTTTATATTTTGTGTTAGTAATAAAACGAAGGTTGGGGGGATGTTTTAAGACAGGGGGTAAAGAGTGGAATTTTATACAGGGGGGAAAAAGAGTGGAATTTTATGAAGGTTTTTAAATGAGTTTCGGAGTGTGCGAATTAACGGGGGTGGTGAGGATGCCGGGGATTTCTCCGCCGCAATAAATTTTATACCCTGCAAAAGAAAGTTGTTATTATCCATGCCAGGGTGTTTTTTATCCTTCTAAATGAAAATGGAATTGAAAGAATATATGTAGTATTCCTTGTCCAATATATAACGTTATATAGCCCCAATCCCACTGACTCACTGACATAAATGTTCTCCATGAAGGAAGCCCCGGAGGCAAAAAATGCCCGATTACGACCACCCATGAAATCGTCCCAAAAGGCCGAGAAAATTAAGAAATCGCTCAATCGGCCCTTCCTTAAGGGTGAAAATGCCCTTTTTTCACGTCCTTAGCAACCGTTGCCACGGGCATTTTTTGCAGCACACATTGTTTCCTTCAATTCTTAATTGTCGAGATACATTATATTTCTCACAGATCTACAACACACAGATGAATCAACTCCTGGCTTTGAAAAAGTGGCTCAAACAAGGTTGGCGTCTACACAAGAAGAAGTTTCAGCCCAGACACAATTACGTATGCATTGTTATACTCAATGCGAGAATATCTACATCGCGCTTGTTTTAACTAAATGTTTAGGAGTATAATAACACAATACTTTATAGTTTGCCGTGCCTGATGTTGTCCAAGGAAACGGTCGTTGTTAGAGAACTTAAAAGAAAGTTTATTTTTACTCCAAAAACTACTGTAAGGGAATTATGCTAGACTTTTCAAATTTCAAAATACGAGCGTCAGAATTTATTACAGATGCAAGGTAGGAATTTGAGGGGAATGAAGGAAAACAATTATTATCCAATTACCTTTAAAAATGTGAAAATGACAAAAGACGTAAATATTGCATTTTCAATTTAGTGTCGCTAATGAATTCGTTTATGCAAAACATCCAACTAATTATCTTGAAACGGCTATTACTTACTCATTTTATTATTAAGAAATTAAACAATACAATTTTGAATATTTGTACCTTATTAGAGCCCATACACACATAAAGTTACTTTCTAAACTTTTCAAATTAGCGAACATATACACTTGTTCCCTTCATCCAATACAACATGCAGACATTTTGCCCCATCTACTAGCATAATAAGATTACGCCCACAACGTGGCCGAAGGTCACGCATGTGAGCGTACAAGACGTGGCCAAAGGCCACGTCGAAAGTACTCTAGTCTTAGCTATATAACAGACACGATTGAAAAATCATTTGTCCATTAATGGTCCAGTCATAAGATTTTTCTGGCCAAAAGTATGTAGCTTTGTGGATTAAGGAAGGACACCATTCTGAAACTGACAACCTCACCGTGCCGAGACAACAGAAGGCTGTTTTCCACTCAAGTTTTCATGGCATAGTCCTGATATTTTACACGTATTAAAGTGTTCACAAGAAACTTGTAGGTAGGTAAGACTGGCATTAAGTATGAACTTGGCATTATAAATTTGGTCACGTTTTCGGTGTTACTAATTCGATAGCTTTCTTCGTGTATGAGTTTGGGTTTACTTAGAATCAGGAGCGCTGCCAGGATCCACTGCAGCACCCTTGTTCAAAACCCATGATGAAAACCCATGATGAACCATTGCCTCCCCGATGGCGCAGTGGTAGCGTCCTCTCCTTGTAATCGATACCCGGTGGAGGCACAAGTGGTTCGGATCCCACTTTAAACTGTAGGTCCAGTCCCAATTAGCCTTACTGTGCATAAAGTGGACTTAAAACAACAAATCAACCAACCAACCATGATGAACCGAACTCTTATTGTTACGAATACGAACCCATATATTACATTATTACTTGTTAAACCATGTCATATTCAGCGTAGAACACTTTCGAAGTGAGACATACAACAGGTAAGCAAGCCATTAATCCTAATGTGACATTAAAGCCACATTTACTTTAGTGTTGGCAGCGGTCTCTACAAAGATCAGCAACTGTTGTGCTTCTTTCGTCATTATTGTTTTAAGAATTGTTTCCACTTATGTCAATTCAGCTTCTGGCCCTTGTGTGTTTTTCATAATTAATTAACTACTACAGCTTATCATTATTTTGAAATTCGAACAAAGTGAGGTATTTATATTTTTTGTTTCGCTTACTTACCATGCGAGAGACCCGGGTTCGATCCCCGGGGAGGGAGAAACGTGATTTTTTTCCACCTGTTCAAACCGCTAATGCGCCCACCCAGCGTCGTACAAAGTGGGTACCTGGAGGAAACTCTGGAGGGTAAAGGCGGCCAGGGGTGTGATGCTGATCAGTATCACATCACCCCCACCTTCGACCGTGACCAAGAAAGTGTGGGACTCTAACCCCACACCCCCTATACGCCTTCGTGGCGTGGTGCATAGCACAGGGGTGCACTTTACATTTTTTGTTCCTTTTTTTATATCTTGAAGAATGTCGTGAGAAATGAATATTGTGCAATTTCATACCCTAAAACAATTTTCCCTCCCGTATAGAAAATGTCAAAATTCAAGGTATCACAGTTCATTTTTCGTGAAAGTGAAGCATGGTAAGTTCGGAGTACTATATCTTTTGGAAAGCAACAACAACCTGAACTTCTATTTTGATATAGTACATACATTCAAGCGTTTTGATGGGGCATTGTTGCTTTCCATTGTTATGTGGCAACAAAGAGAGTCCAAAATACAGTTTTTGACTGATTTCGGCCCTTAATATCTTGGTTAAGCAACACTACCCAAAATTTTTTTTACTAGACATAGAAGCTTACTATTAGAACAAGATTCCTGAAATAGTAAATTACTTCGATATTGACGCTGTTAGCAGATATAACCCTTTAAATACAAAAGATTTGCAAAATCGGAAACTTTAGAATTAGAGTTATCTCAAAACAGCAAAAGGGAAGGAGAAAACTCGGTATAACATCTTGTAGCTGAATGTATGTACTAACACATGAGAATGAAAAGTCAATATGGTCTTCTCCCATTTTTGAGAAAATGTTTTTCAAAATGTTAAGAAATAAATGTCAATGTAAATTATCACACTTCCTCCCATATCGGAAAGAGGAACTGCCCTTTCTCCTCTCCCTCTTTGTTCCAAATGGAACAGTTCGTGTCTGGGACAGTTTTTCTTTCTTTGATGGGTAGCGTAGTATTAATGCCACCTCTTTCTAATCAACGGGTCCCGGATTTGATGCAAGGTGGAGGTACAAGTTGTTCGGATTCCACTTTAAAGTGCAAGTCACCAGTCTCGATAAGCCTTTATGTGCATAAAGAGGGTTTAAAAACTAAACTCTACCTAACTCTACATACAGTGGCGTACCAAGAACTCTGAAATGGGGGAGGGGGACATGTGCATTTTTTAATAGTCAGCCATCATTTTGCCACCTTTTCCTGCCTTTGACATTCTTTTTACTGGGCAAAAGGGGGCTATGATATCCTCCACCAACCATTTTTGGCACGCCACTGTATATATATTTTTTGGAATTTATGCGATAAGAGTATGTTTGTAAAAGATTCTGTATTATTGTACCAAACAAAAGAGAACTTTCTTGTAAAAGTCTGTACTTGTAACACTATACTGTGTGCGAGATTCCCAAAATAAACCAATTTCAATTCACGGAAGGCCTTGAAGCGGACCTTCGTGGCGGAGTGGTTACCACAATACGTTACGACACCAGGGGTCCCGGGCAAGAATTACGCTCTGGTCCTTGTGATGATTTATCATTGTGAGTGTATCTTCATCAATTTCATAAAATCATCACTCATACTCATTCTCGCGATTAGCCAAAAGTGGAAAAACGTTGTAAAATAGCCTATTATCAAGCAATCAATCTCAAATAGGCCTAGGAAAAACAGGGTTAGGATATTTCTATCATCTTATTGTTACTGCAAATAATGGTCATGGCCATTTTTGCAAAGAAATGTTAAACATCTGACACATATTTATATTTTCGAGTGCTTTACCTTGCAAGTATGATGGCGTACTCCAGATGTGCTTGGCTTTCTTTGGATTCTGGTGTGGACAAGCCATCAAAAAGTGATCCGTTCTCCCGTCTGACAGAATTCGATCTTGCAATCGTGTTATTTTTATTCACCATTCAACTATTGACTCACTGTGACTCTTAAATACCAGAGAACGCAGATTAACCCGGGATCCCTCGATTACAACGGGATGCACGCACTTTACACTTTAGAAATGCCAGAAAGTTAGTTAATATCTTCTAATTACTTTCACTTTCAAAACTTAAAGTTCAACTCATCTCGACTTCTGTGGTATAAAAGGCAGAGGCATTTGTGTCAAGAAGTGTAACTCAAATGGTAATGTGGGTCCGAGGGACGCCAAGACAATTTAGACTCACTGTAGCTCATTAAATTTCACTCGGGTCTGTCAGAACCCATGTTAACTTTTAAAGTCTAAGAAAACGGACTCATTTTTTGAAATAATCCGTTGTAATTACACGAGTTAAGCTTAACGCCTAATGAGAAGCTTGTAAACGGCAGCAGAACGCAACAGACGCGTTTCCGGCGTGTCAGTGGGCGTGAGTCTTTAAGATAACCTGCAGACTTCTGGTACGGAAATTCCCGCTTCGGTTCCGCGTGTTTCCCTGTAGTGGGCGTTCCACCATTTGATTTCAATAGAAGCAGACAACAGAAGATCTGTTTCCGCGTCTCAGTGGACGTTAACTATATGTTTCTCCGTGACTTTCCACCGTCACTTGAGACAAACGCTTCTCATTTT